>NC_045612.1:104596664-104898683 GCF_009762305.2 Zalophus californianus | reverse complement strand
GTCTATGGGCCTTCCATGCAGTACAGAATTCACTATACTTTTTAGCTCACTGTAGACTCTCAAAATATGATAACTGAATGGGTAAATAAAAACATAGTAATACAAACTATAATACAAGTTCTTTTGTTAGCAGAGTGTGTGATTGCCAAGTAAAAATTTTATTCTTTATTAAATTCCTTTTTGTTTTACATGCACATATTCATATATAAACATGTTTTAAAACCATAGGCCAGCTGAATTTTTCCTTTTTTTTTTAAAACTGGCTTTCAGCACAATACTTATTACATACTATTAGTCTAGCATGTTCCTAAAATACAATTACTCCTTTGGTCATTTTTTTTTTTAATTTGTTCCCAAGTGGTATGTCATTAGCTTTGTTGTCTTATCTTTGAAGTGTAATGTGTTTTTGGAACGAGGTGTGAGCAAGGGTAGAAGCTTATTAGATGCCAGACAAAGCACTTTGTCACTTAATTCTCACGAGTCCAATGAAACACCCCCCCGCATTTTTTAAAATTTTATTATGTTAATCACCATACATTACATCATTAGTTTTTGATGTAGTGTTCCATGATTCATTGTTTGCGTATAACACCCAGTGCTCCATGCAGTAAGTGCCCTCTTTAATACCCATCACCAGGCTAACTCATCCCCCCACCCCCCTCCCCTCTAGAACCCTCAGTTTGTTTTTCAGAGTCCATAGTCTCTCATGGTTCATCTCCCCCTCCGATTTCTTCCCCTTCATTTTTCCCTTCCTACTATCTTCTTCTTTTTTTTTTTTAACATATAATGTATTATTTGTTTCAGAGGTATATGTTTAACATATAAGGTATTTTTTGTGCTTCAACAGTCTTACACAATTCACAGCACTCTCCATAGCACATACCCTCCCCAATGTCTACCATCCAGCCACCCCATCCCTCCCACCCCCCGACCACTCCAGCAACCCTCAGTTTCTTTCCTGGGATTAAGAATTCCTCATATCAGTGAGATCATATGATACATGTCTTTTTCTGATTGACTTATTTCGCTCAGCATAACACCCTCCAGTTCCATCCACGTCATTGCAAATGGCAAGATTTCATTCCTTTTGCTGCATTTTCTATCTGATGAAAGCAAGCCTTCGAAAAGCCAAGTAACTTACTCTGGATCCCGTAGCCACAGAACTGAGATATGAATTTGTGCACTATGATGAAAGAGTATCGGATTAGTTAGCAACCCTGTTCCCCATTCCTGTTCCAGGACTAATGACTGAGCTCAGCATCGCTCAGCTCTGATACGGAATTTGGGGTCATCAGATTTTCCATCTCACCATCACCTTCAGAGCAAGGAAATTACAGCATTGGTGATTTTGATTGTCCTAAAATAGAGGAGAGGGAATGGAGAAGCTGGTGGGAGGGGGAAGACCCACTTGCATTCACAGACTTACCAGGCTTGAATGGGTGAAGTGGTCACAGCCATCATCCTGTCTTGCTAATTGCTGCCATTTAGAGATAAGGGGGGAAGAGTACCTGTCACTTTACAGTTTACAAAACCCACTTAAGTTAAGCGATAACAAGGACTGTGTCCAAGCACATACATCTTTGGCATGGCAGAGTCTGGAATCAAATCCACCTGCCATGGTGGTAACTGCAGTGTAATCTCCACCTAGCCACATGCCCTGACCTCTGGTAGTTGTTGCTTAGCTGCTGATAACTTTGAATAGAAGATAAAAACTGCCTCTATGTTTTCCAGAATGTCTTTCACTTCAGATATATTCTTAATCCATCAAAAGGGTCATTCTATATAAAAGATTGCATCTACATGATGTGTTAATGAAAAATGACAGGAGAAAACAAACCAGAAATCAAAAAAACCTTGTAATGAAGTTTTTCAAGCCATACCACAGCTATTTGAAAAATGACAATATGATGTCACAGAACTGCTACTCCTAATTAATCGACTTCACAGGTTTTGAGATATTCACTGGCATGTCTTATACTTATGAATAAAAACGCACACTAACAATCTATAGCAGTGTTACCACACCGATAGCACATTGTCAAATGCTGCCATGGATAAAAAACTTCTCATTTGCTCTTGATCTGTTAAGATGAACCACTTGAGAGTTACAGATGCATTTATTACCAGCATTTTCCAAATGGCAAGGACATTTGTTGCTAACAGTCCCTGATGGGAAGGAGGAATTTGGGAATAAGGCTAAAGTTAGCTAATACTTCTTGAACTAGAAACAGGGCATGTACAGTGAACAGTGAATACCTTATGCTACCTGTGACCTTCAAGCCTGAATAATATTTAATGATCACAGCATCTTTCAGCCTGCTCAGTGTAAATTCAACCTTCTCTTAAAGCTTCCTCCACTTAGCTGGATAGCCTCTTTTCTTTTTCCTCCTCTAGTCTCTCACATGTCCTGCATCTTTTTACATATTTATCATATCCTACCCTTCTACTGGAACTATTTGTGTGTCAAACTTCCCCATTCACTTCTCTGTTGCCCCCTTACCCAATTCCTTAAGAAAACTCTATTTTCTATTAGGGAGGGACTCATCTAATTTTGTGTGTGTGTGTGTGTGTGTGTGTGTGTGTGTGTGTGTGTGTGTGTGTGTGTAATCAGCCTCTAGTGCATATTATTGTCACATGCTAATGAGCCTCTCTTATATTAGTATCTCTTTATATGAATGAAGAAATTAATTAGGAATGAATTAAATGGGCAGTGTAGTTTAACTTACTACATGGCGCCACGTAAATTAGGCCATGCAACCTAAGTTTTATAGTTTGAATCAAAACTACCATCCTACTAATAAATATGGATTTTTTTTTGTATAAAGGTGCTGGAATTCCTAGCCAAATGTTCTGTTAGCGTCCCATGCCAAAAATTCCACTCATTGATGATTTATTTCAATGATAATTACTGCAAATCTCTGAGTGTTGGTATCAGATGTTGAATATTAGTGTCCTGGTGCTCAGGGAGCCTTTCCCAGGCTTTTACATACGCTTCTCAATGTGATTCCAATTTTATCATACAAATCTTTTATTTACTATCAACCCGCTTAGCCTATTTGTTAAGAAAATAAAGTATTCTTTGTATCTCTTGAATATTCTATATAATACCAATTCCAACTTTACTGATCTATTAATGTTCAAGTAGAGAGGAAAAGTAGGGAAGGAAGCCAATCCTGTGTGTAAGACAAAAGTGGAAGTCATTCACAGGTATAATTGGCATCAATCATTTTCTCCTAAATGCTTCTGTATTAGTGCTAAGTATAATACGACCAACTTACATATGAAAAGCATAAAGAATTGGTCACCAGTGTTTCAAATGTAAAAATGCATCAGTCTCAAAGTGTGCACTATTTTACACACCATGGAGGAAGAAAATAATGCTGCCATAATAAACAGTGATGTTGTTGATTGTAAGCTGTATCTTGACCTTAGAGATACTAAAGTGGATTAAGGGTTTGAGTCTTAGAATAAATGGAATTCAGTATTTGTTCAGTAAGTACTTATGTAGTGCATATTCACTGCTTTGTACTTTCAACATGGATATCCTTTTTGAAGGGTGGAGATACACAGGGTGTTCATGACACATCCTCTTCTAGGAATCTGTGTAAAGCCTCATGTGCTTTGCAAGACCTGTCACTGCATTTCTAATTTCTGAATGTGTGATCTGTTTACTGTCTCCATTCTTACGTACAAACATAAAGCATATGCTGCCACACCTTTCCAGAGGATAACATCTATCCCACAAAGCTTTCAAAGTCATCTTCATGCACTTTTCATAGCATTCTTTGGTTTTGTCCTGTGGCAGGCTAACTCAAAGCAGCTTGCTCTGCACAGGAAGTTAAATATTCTTAAACATTAAAAGCACTCACCAACATTTGTATAATGTTCTCTTCTGTTCTTTCTACCAAGTCACAATTTTGCCTTTTTAAACTTCTCCATTGTGCAGAGTTTTAAAACATTTGACTTTCAATTAGCTAGCAACAAAACAAATATTTTTATATCTTGGCTAACATGTACAGACCTGGAGGGTGTTATGCTAAGTGAAATATGTGAGACAGAGAAATACCATATGATTTCACTTATGTGTGGAACCTAGAAAACAAAACTGAACAAACAACCCCCCCCCCAGACTCTTAAATACAGAGAACACACTGGTGGTTGCCAGAGGGGAGGTGGGTGTGGGTGGATGGGTAAAACAGATAAAAGGGATTGAGAGATACAAACTTCCACTTATGAAATAAACAATTCTTCAGAGATGAAAAGTACAACCTAGAGAATATAGTCAATAATATTGTAATAATGTATGGTGACAGAAGGTGACTGCACTTACTGTGGTGAACACTGAGTCATGTATAGAATTCTTTTTTTTTTTTAAAGATTTTACTTATTTATTTGAGAGAGAGAGAATGGGAGACAGAGAGCATGAGGGGGAAGAGGGTCAGAGGGAGAAGCAGACCCCCTGCCGAGCAGGGAGTCCGATGTGGGACTCGATCCTGGGACTCCGGGATCATGACCTGAGCCGAAGGCAGTCGCTTAACCAACTGAGCCACCCAGGCGCCCTCATGTATAGAATTCTTGAGGCAAATTGTTCTACACCTGAAACTAAGATATTGTATGTCAACTATACTTCAATAATAAAAAATACATTTTTACAATTCCCCCTATATTTTAATGGCAGTCAAAGGGAGCATAACTACATGTCTCTGTAGATAATTGGACTAAGAATTAGGGTAGTAGGAAGGGTTTCATGCAATAGGACAGTGAAGATGGGGAGCTTAAGCCCTGCTATTTTCTGTTCTACACATATTTGACATTTAAGTCCTTTAATTGCAGGACAGCAAACTGCCAAGGCTTACCCCTGTGATCCTTTGTAATTACTTTCTTGTCTCCTTTCTCTCCCATATTTATCTTAATCTCTGCTATGGGTGCAATGTCTAGCATATACTACTTTTAACTACAAAGAGCTAATATTTATTTATTATAAATGGGCATGGCACTATTCTGTGTCATATATATTAATCAATTCAACTGATTTACTTTAGAAAATAACCTTTTATTTTGAATTAATTTTAACTTGACAGCAAAGTTGAAAATACACAGTACAAGAGAGTTCTCATATATCTTTCATCCAGTTTCCTCAAATGTTGACATCTTATATAACTGTCATACATTTTGTTGAAACTAAGAAATTAAAAAAAAAAAAAAAAAAAAAAAAAGAAAGAAACTAAGAAATTAACCTTGGTACATTACTGTTAACTAAGCTCCAGACTTCATTTGGATTTACCAGTTTATTCACTAATGTCCTTTTTCCATTCCAGGATTCAATCTGGGATACTACGTTGTATTTCATTGTCATGTCTCCTTAACCTCCTCTGATCAGTGACTCTTTCTTAGCCTTTCCTTGTTTTCTATGACTATAACACTTTGGAAGAGTACTCACTGGCTATTTTGTAGAATGTTCCTCAATTTGGGTTTTTCTGCTGTTCTTTCCATGATTAGACTGGGATTATGAGTAACTAATGCACTTTTCTCAACCTATTAGGATAATATTATTATGATTCTCCTTTACGGATGAGGTAACTGGGGCAGAGAACAGTTGATTTATTTGAGGGCTTGGGTTTGAACCCAGAACGTCTGGTTATAAACCCTGAGCTCATAAACACTGTGTTATGATTCAGAATTCCTAGATTTGAATTCTTATTACTATGTCTGTACTATCTGTTGGCTTCAGATTACTCATCTATCAAACAGTAATAATAATTTGACTTACCAAATATGGTGATGCTTACTGTACTACCTGGGTATACTAAGTTTCTGGAACATGTTTGCTGTTAGAATTGGCATTATTTTTCAGGAAGCCAGCTATGTCTGTTTTGTTAGCTGCACAATCACAATTCTGTAAACCTGAAAGAGACATGAAATCGTAGATTTTGTTGATTCTTCCCCTTACTTTGCTTCTCAAAAGGGGTGTGCTAGTGCTCTGTTTAAGTGTCTTGTTTGTAGGAAGAAAGTGTTCTGTGAATTCAGCAAAGCAATCCATGTATAGCAGAAGAGATGGATACCCTGATTGTTCCTGCAAGTTTGGGAATTGATTAACAAATGTCAGGCCATTTTCCAAGTGAACTTTTAGAATTTCTAGAAAACAGCCAGCTTTCAGAATTAGCTTACAAGACTCTGTCTGGACATATGCTTATGCATGTTCTTTGGAAGCTCACACTCTGGCATTTAGCAATACCAGGATTTCTGTGCCACAAATGTTAAGTGGTAATTCCTCTCTCTCACACACTGGAAAATGTTTCATAGGTTAGCATGTGCATGGGAGTGTGGATGTCTTTTCCTGAAGTAAGAATTGAGGGAAAATAAAATAACTATGAAATGTGTTCATTTCATTAAAAAAGCATGAAAAATTATTCCTAAATGCTGTTATCAACTCAACATTGACCATCCATTTTTTTTCTAATCTCACTCATTTCCTACTGTAGGCAGGCTGCTTTCCTTGGGGCTGTGCTCTAGATAATACTTCACAGTTAATATAAAATTTCATTCCAGAAGGCTATAATGCTTGAAAAAGTGTTTCTCAGATATAACAAAAAAAAATTTTCATTTATGTGACTATTGATACTCTTGAGGTAAAGTATTGATAAGCAAGCTTTATAAACCATAAGAAAATGCCCAGATTGGAGATCAGTTTGGTCATGGATCTCATAGCAGATGTCCTCATTGGGTAAGATATTGATGTTGGCTGGCTTTTGGTGCTTTTCACCTTTAAAATCCTGTTTCTCTGATGTTAAGTTACATGGTTGTAATTACAAACTCTGCCATCATTTAAAGATTTGGAAGTCAGACTTCCTGCTGGTGCTTAACGCTTCGGAATGATCAATAAGTTGTCTTTATTCAGATTTTTCAATTCATGTGGTAATGCATCTGTGACCTGTAATGCATATAGTTGTGATTAACCAACCTTGTCCAGCGGTTCATATTTTTAGGTTTCTCTTAGTAGTGTCAAGCAGTGGGAAACATTATTTCTGCCCTTGGATTTTTTATTATATATGTATAAAATGATCTTGGGATTCCATGTCTGTAAATGAATGAGGGTCTGTAGATTTTGCCCTGTATTCCTTCTGTGTCAGGGGGAATGAAATGTATGTTCACTTTTTAATGTGATTCTAGTCCCTTTATTAATCTTTCACAAGGCTTTTATTTGGTGTGTCTTTGATGGATTATATTAAATCAAGCATGTTTATCTTTCTGCTTCTCCTGCAGTCTGCTCCAAGTCAGTGAAGGCTATTCCATTCCCTCAGCTACCCAGAGCAAAAACCTTGGAGTTATTCTTGAGTCCTCTCTTCCTCTCATACCCCCTTATCCAAACCATCAGCAATTTGCTTACTTTTACCAGGTATGAAGTGTATCTTGAGGCAATTTTTAGCTTTACATTAAATTATTCCTAACAGGGTGTTTTTTTGCTTTTGCTTGGAATCAAACACCAGTTAAACTATATTATTTCTCTTTGTTTTTATAAAAAGTTCAAGTAGTTATGAATTTTCTCCCTAATTAAATTTTTATACATAACAATAAGATAATCTGCAGAGAAATATCCATTTGAAGTGTCTTCTATAATATATACAAAGGCTATGATTCACATTATCATGGATCTAATGCAAGCTTAGAACTGAAATTATAGCTATGTTCCTATTACTTGTTTCAATCATCATTGTCAAATGCACTATTAATAAAACTTTCAAAAACATATAATGGTATTAGATTGATACTTACATTCTTTCACAAGATAGTATTGAGTATGCTAAGCTAAAAATAGTCACTTGATTCAATAGGAGAAATAAACATGGCCTAGATGAGTAAGAAAATAGAGATATGCCCTTGTCTATTTTGAGCGGCAAAATAGAGTTTTCATGTTTGTTTGGATTTTTTTAACATTGCTCAAAGCAAGTAAAATATGTGAGGGGATGATTTTTTTTCAAGTTGCCTACATGATTAAAGGTATAAAAATAACAACGGTGACGTGGCACATACTTTAAAAACTCATGCTTTTGTGTACACATAATATGTGGCTTATAAATCATTGTGCTGTTAGATTGACTTTTTAGCTTACTGGAGATTGGTCTTCTAATTTAGATGCATGCATATGACTCCCCACATCTATTTTAAGATAGATTTAATCATAAAATGATTTACCTTAGGCAAATTGGAATAAACTCACTTGAGTAATTAATTTGGGTGTTTTAAGGAGTTACTTTAGTTCACATAAATAAGAACTTTGTCTCAAGGAATCATTTAATGCTCTGTTTTGCCATTTGGCCTAGACATTTTGTTTTACCCACAGGGCAATCTGTTGATACACTGTTTGTCATACTTTATGTTAATCAAGGTCTTTAGTGTATTGAATACTGTCTTAAAATCAGTAGAAACTGGTGCTTCAATATGGGCATAAACTCATTAGAAACGGGATTTTGATCAGTCTCTAATCAGAATCATTGCTTTTATATATGTATTTTTCAAGCTCATAGCTAAGGATAATGTTATTGAAGATTTGAATCAATTTACAATTGATCTTGAATCACAGAGTGATTGAAAGGGAGACCTCCTATCACTAATATGCATGTATATATATACATATATATATTCACATAGATATATGATATTAACAGTAGAGATTTGTGCATTTTTATGTACATTCTTCTACAGCTTGCAGTTACCACAACACTTCACGTCAATAAAACACTAGTGTCAATTTAGTTTAAATCTCTAAAATAAGTGTTTATTCTAAATTTTTTTGAGTTGTACTGGGCACTGGTATTAACAGAAGAGTAACTGTTTATATCACCTGCTAATAGAATGTACATTACTTCCACTCAGTAATTTTTCTTCATTTGTGAACCTGTTACTCATTATCAGACATAGGGAAACATTACTTAGTAGTTATGAAAGTTTAATCATTCTCAAGTTTAAAAATAATTTATTACATTTTAAGCTGTAGAGTATTTCAAAATCCCATACACATGGGTAGAAAGTTTTATTTTTCCATTTTTTAAAATAAATTAGATGAAATTATCACTTTAACTCTTTCAAGCCAGTAGGATTCACTTACATAAATGACCATGTTAATATAAGTAGTGTTACCCTACTGATCTGAAAAATGTTAATTGAAGTTACAAAAATTAGTTCCAGGGGGTAATTCTTACCCTGGCAGCTGTATGCACATTAGGGCAATTAAACTGCCTAAGGATTCTCATTTTATATCTTGGTTATTATGTCTAAGTAAATTGATGGCACATTATTGAGATCTGTTCAGGACCCAATGATTAAAACAAAAATGATGATCTCATCTTGATATTCACATAGCACATTTATCCATTTCTCTTTTGATTTATAGCTTATTTTTTACCTAATGCTGTTTAGTCAAGTCTCCTGGGCTTATATATTTTTTTAGTCTTTGATAATCTATACTAATGGACTGCAAGAGTAGCAATATAATCTAATGAAGTGGCTAACCCAGAGTCTTGGGAATGAGTTGTGATAGTTTGAAGCAGATTGTGTTTTGTTAGCCTAATTTTATTATTGATTCACATTTATTAAGCAGTTTCAGCTGGATGGATAGTTCAGAATGGCTTAGATTTGAGTAGAGAGTTGGGAGGGTGTCACCAGAGCCAGCTTCTAGGGAAGTAGAAGCCAAACAGATATTAAAATAAACAATGTGTGGGGCGCCTGGGTGGCTCAGTCATTAAGCATCTGCCTTCGGCTCGGGTCATGATCCCAGGGTCCTGGGATCAAGTTCCGCTTCAGGCTCCCTGCTCAGCAGGAGACCTGCTTCTCCCTCTCCCACTCCCCCTGCTTGTGTTCCTACTCTCGCTGTGTCTCTCTCTGTCAAATAAATAAATAAAATCTTTAAAAATATAAAATAATAAAATAAATAATGTGAATCAACATTTGGTGTTACCTGATAACTCTTAAAACCCTATTCTCTATTTAGCTTTGATATGATACATAGTAGTTAAATTTAAGTTTGTTATATGTGTGGCCAGGACTTACAAGTTATGTTATTATCTTCTTCAATGTAGCTATAAAGCGTGTTCTGTCTATGAAGAATGACCAAGATGTTAATGTTAAACTATGAAAGAAAAGTATACTTAAACCATCCCTACGTAAAATGTATAAAATGTCCTATCTCTAATTGAAATTCTGATTTGGATGACAGCATTATGAATTGCAGTTTCTGATTATGGCAATCTTAAATCATTTTTGGGGGGGTTCTAAATTTAGTACTAGAAAAAAGTGGTTTGTGGCTAATACAACATTCAGGTAAAATTAACATTTATCCTACGGGCATTAAGGTAGTACATACAGTCTGTCCCATTCTACTTAGCTGCAGAGAGACTCCTTAGAAGAGAATCTGCTGAATTTCTGCATCTAACCCAGCATCAATCAGTTTGATTGGGGTCTCATTCCACGAACCAGGCAGCTTCTCTTCCACAGCAGCTCTATATTGTCTCCTACAGCTGTTCCACTTTCTGGGCAGAATGCGACTCTCTTTGACTCATAGTTTGTGTCCCTGTCAAAAAGACAGTCGATAGCTCCTTTATTTTTGATTGGCCCACTTCTCTTAGGGCTTGGAATATTATTTGTGGTCTGTCCTGTGTCTGGGAACTGTAGAATAAGAGAAATTATGTTCATGAGCATTCTTAGAAGTGAAATAGTTGCATCAATGATCATTCTAAGGAACGTTTTGAAGAGCAGGGATAGGGTAGAAACTTTGCCCATGAGAAAATTTCTCCAGGGAAATTTTCACTGTGCAACCCAGTGATGAAAGTCTACCATCATTTTGTTTTATGTTAGTGAAGACTATATTGACTCTTCTTTTTCTCTATGGTTGGTTTATGCAGATTTTGCGTTGGAAAACCTATTTTTCCCAGGTTAATATACGTGTTTATTTTATTTCGGAAAGCCAGAATAACTATTATACTTTAACTCTCCAGCCAACAGAATTTTCTGTGTTTTAGAACTTCCTGTCAACCTTCTCATCACTCAAAATGTTAACTGCAATAGCTTCACTACATGAAAACATGTGGAATATATAAAATGGGAGCCAAACAGGTTCAGAATAAAAGAAACTATCATTTCTATAAATGGCCACCTGATTCACTCATATCTAAAAATACAGAGTTTTCATAGAGCTTAATGTAAAAAGATAAAGCAAAAAGTCTGTGAGAAAATAGTAGAGTATTACCTGAAGCTTGCTGAACAAACATTTTTGGGGAAAGACAATAAAGCCTTTGAACTTGAACTTCTGGGATTTCAACTGAAACATCAAGCATAAAGAAACTTGATTATCCTGTTGAAAGGATGGTGTTGGGATGCCGTTGCATTATTCGGTAAGACTTTTAGCCTTGAGCTTTTGTCTTTATTTAGAACAGCTACCAAAATCAAGACAGTAGTTATCATACTGTGAAGGGTCTAAATGAAATCTCACTGTACCTACCTGTGGATTTGGGAGGGTTATATGAACATTTATTATCACCAACAGCATCCATGGTCTTCAAAAACACTAACGGGGTGTAACAAAGGGGTTTAGTTGATTTCTGATTTCAGTATGCTGTACCTTTGAGTTTCACATGGCTTTGTTGGTAGCAACTTTCCTTGTTTGTGGAAATCTAGAAGTGGTCTAAATGTTACTTGATAATGTTGTTTTATCTCAAAGGCAAAAATACTAGAATACTTCAACTTCCCACACAGATACACACATTCAAACTAAAATCTAGTTGTTTAAATGGAAGAAGGAGGAGGCAGAAGAAGTAATATAATTAAAGACTTGATAGGAGGTTGCAAGTAAATGAGCAATTGGTAATATGAGTAGTTCAGAACCATTGCACATTTTATTATAGCTCTAATTTTTTCAGTTCATAAAGCATATTCACATAGGAATACACATACACTCATTTTTAGTAAGTATAACAATCAAGGCATTTTGTGACTGAGGGCTGAGCTTTCCATAATTAGCCCACACTTATGTAAACTAATTCGACTGATCCAGTCCAGTTCTACCTGCCAGAGTACTCTTTGCATGAAACTCCCTCTCTTCCTATTTTTCTGATCAAAATGTTTATGTCCACAATTTAGCTGATGAATTAAGTCTGGGAGGAAGGTTTTCGTTAGAACTGTCATTCCACTGACTTAATCATTGGAAATCCTCACATCACCTGAAGTTATTGGTATAGTTTTAAAAAGCAAAGTAAATACCTCATTGAGATACCAGGTAGTACATGACAGAATTATTCTAGCTAGAAGTAGGAAGGGATTTTAGGTGTGTGTATGTGTGTGTGTGAGAAAAATGACCCTAGGGTTGGATCTGCCTGCTAAGGAGTCCCGTACCTGCTCCTGACTTCAGTGAGCATGCTTTACTTCAGCTGTTCATGAATTCCCCTGATTCATTGATTGTTTCATCCCTATGTTACTGAACCATAAGATTGTTTAGATTTACTATTACTTTAATAATTTTTATTTCTTTGTTTTCTTTCTAAATATTATAGTCAGAGATTTTCAATGACCAGAGACAGTTAATAGAATGGTTGGACCAGGAGTAGCTGCAAACCAAGGGGAACTATGTCATTAAAATGATAAAACATCCTCTACTGCCAACCCAATTTATAATGTATTGAGATGCATTGATCTATTGTTTTACAAACGGTTAATATCTTGTTTGCATAAACTGCTTATAAACCCAATCCACAGGCATACATACTATAAAATATAAAGCTATATCGTGGCTCCTCAGATGGTTAAGCATTGGACTCTTGGTTTCAGCTCAGGTCATGATCTCAGGGTCATGGGATCAAGCCCTGCTCATGCTCTGTCCCTCACATCCTCTCTTTACAATAAATAAATAAATCTTAAAAAATAGAAAGCTGTAGAGAAAGGACATCAAGAGGTAGCTAACACACACCAAAAATGGTAATACAACATGGGTCATTTTGAAAGTCCAGGTAGTAAACTATAACATCAAAAGAAAGACACCAAAATGCACTTAGTTATTAAATATGTTTTACTTATATTTAGCAAATATATATTAAAAAGTCCAGCAAAAGATTTCAAATATATTCACACTTGCTCTTTTCAAGATGTTTACAGTCTACTGAGAGAAAGGTAGAAATTTATCTATTGAACTGTTTACCAAGTGCTTCCTGAGTGTTAGAAACAGATATCCAGAGTTATGAAGATATATATAATACATGACCCCTTCACTAAAAAAGTTTTCTACATGGGTAATCCTGGGAACATTTTAATACTCTTTTTACCCTCATTTTTCCTTCCATTCACCGCTGACCTTTTAATTGGGCACCAGATCCTAAGATCTTATCTTCTAATTTGTTCACATAATTAATTGCATTTACTTGTTTATTCACATATCTTCCACTACCATTAGACTTACTGATGACTAACACTCAACAGTGGTGTCAACTATAAGCACTTAAATGTTTGTCAGATTAATGTGCAAATGAATGCACGGAAGAATGCAAAAGTAATGATTTGTAAATGTAGAGTAGGGGAAGAAAATTTCACACTGGTAGTACCATTGAGATCTTTGTGATTGACATGAGCTAGGTTTTAACCTCTTGGAAGTTAGGGATTCTAAACATGAGGGGTTGAGATATACAGATAACTTACATGCTAATGTTACTTCTACTTTAAAAGGCTGAAAGGAAAATTTTGAAATCTGTGTCTAGATTTAAGGTTTCAACCTATAAATTCAATCTATAATCTAAGTACTATTAATGGAAATTTATTTAATTTTCAAAACGAAGGTTCTACTTTTTCATGTTGGGAAATGCTGCAAAAAAATAAGGCAACATTGTTGGATTGTCTTTATGAGAACATACAAAATTTGTTTTGAGGAAGATCTAGTGGATGAATACTCAACTTGCTGAGTAATATTTTCATATAGATTTATGGCTAATAACTTCCCAGGATTTTGTAATGTTTGGTCATCCAGAATGAACTGTACTCAGC
This sequence comes from Zalophus californianus, assembly GCF_009762305.2. Lineage (NCBI taxonomy): Eukaryota > Metazoa > Chordata > Mammalia > Carnivora > Otariidae > Zalophus > Zalophus californianus. Next base: position 104,884,664 of record NC_045612.1, on the reverse strand, counting down.
TGGAGAAACTGAAATGGTCATTTTTTTTTTTTTTCTCACTTTCTCGTCAAATAATCTTACCTGTTGCTGTAATCAGTTGTTTGTATCTTCAAAATGTATCTGGAATCATTATCACCTTTTATTTCTAGTAGTTACCTCCCTGACCTTCATCATCTTTCTTATTATTTCTGTAGTATCATACACACTGCTGCTTGATGTCTCTTTTTTTTTTAAGATTTATTTATTTATTTGAGAGAGTGAGAATGAGAAAGAGAGAGAGAGTGTACATGAGAGGGGGGAGGAACAGGCTCCTCGCTGAGCAGGGAGCCCGATGCGGGACTCGATCCCGGGACTCCAGGATCATGACGTGAGCTGAAGGCAGTCACTTAACCAACTGAGCCACCCAGGCGCCCCTTGATGTCTCTTTTTAAAACACATACCTGGCCATATGCTTAAATATTTTTCATGATTTCCCATTAACTATAGAAAATAAGCTTTTTGAAGTGGCATTCAGACCGTATAATTCTTTATAATTATCCTTTCCCTGTCACACCCGTTGTAGCCCCTCCAGTCTTGTGTAACCTAAATGATCCCCACGCTTCATGAGACACAATCTTTGAATGATGTCAAGTTAAAGGAAACAGTCTGATATTCAAAGGGTGAATTTAAAGTGTTTCACAATTAATTTATCTCACAATGAAGCACCAAGCTGGTAGGAGGAACTATTCATAGTTCACAGCTAACATCTTAAATATTCTTGCCCATTAGTGCCTCCCCGGTGTCTTATATTAATTGGAAGGACCGTGTCTCAGTCTCTCTTGCACAGCAATGTTTATTTTTCTACCGTATCTCCCTTAATATTTTACTTGTAAATGAATTTAGTCTGTTTTCTTTAGTTTTCTTTCTGCTTCATTCATTACTCAGTTTTTTGTTTTGTTTTGTTGTTTACAATAAAGAAAAGCTCAGAAGCTAACGCTATAAGCAAGAGCTCTTTTCTATCAAAGTCAGGGAAATGGGAGAAAGCTTAAAATACTCATTTTAAAATAACTTTTGTTCTCATTACAAATCTATCCTAAGTCACAGTTATTCAGCGTATGCTACTAATTGAGATTCCCCCTTTCTCCTTTTCCTCTTCCTTTTCATTATTCAATATTCATTGTTTTTTCAGCTTAGATGCCCCAATTCCTAAAGTCACAGTTGTCTGTACCCTTCCCTATGTTTCCTCAGCTTTTTACCTTTTTTCTAGTGCACTTTCTGTCTTGAACAGTTTGGTCATAGCAGTGTCCTATGCTAGATTGTGAAATATGTGGTGGCATGACTAGTGGTTTTATTTGCTTTGTTATCCCCAATACTAAACACATTGCCTTGTATAAAGGAGAGACTCCATAAATGTTTGTCAAATTGGTTTAAGTTGTAGTAGATTTTGAAGTTAGGTTTAAATAAATTTACAAGCAGTTATACTTTAGACTGTCAAGAGAAGCTATGTAGTTTTGAAATCAAAGTGCATGCATTGTTAATCACTTAAGAACATTTATCACTGATTTCAATATAAATTCCAATCATGTGGATGGCATGAGATGTGCAAAATTACAACCACTGTATTTGGGAAAAAGAATTTTCTCTTCAAATTTGTAATTTTGGTGGAAATAGTTGGACCAGCAGTGTGAAACCATGTCTTTAATCTGGTCAGCTTTACCCAGCATGTACATTTTCTTTATAAATGTGGTTTATGGATAAATGTTTATTTTCAATTATGTATGATAAATATCTGCATGACTGATGTTACATCATTCTAGTTTTTTTTTAATGTCATGTACAATGTTGAGGCAACAACATAGTTATTTAAATTAAATATATTTTGAAAATACTTTGGCTGAAGTTTTGAATCTAAGATTATGAAAATATTTTTGTTTTTATTTAGTTTTTGTATGAACATTTGAATAACATTTTTTTGAAAAAAGCCATTTAAAAATACTCTTGTGAAACCTAATTTAGGAAGCCTCGCATTTGTATTATTACTGTACAATAATTAGGTAAGGGAAGGTAAAAATGATATAAATATGTTTTTAAATACCTTGATTAATCATTGCCAAAACTGTCTTTTTTCATCATGTGGAGACATCTACCTTATTTAACACTAGCTCTTAGACATAATGTAAAATTTCCAAATTTAGTTTAAGTAAACTTACAAACTGACATTGTAGGTATATGAAAACCAATTTAGGACATTTAAAACTCAGAAATGCTAGACACTTAAAATTTGGAAATAAGCTACAGTAATGGTTTGGACATGCTTAAATATAAATAAGTGTATAATTTTATAGTAAGGTAAACAACAAAAGATTATTTTTCAGATATAAACTTAATGGACATCTGTAGGAGTTTTTTGTACCTTAAAACAAAGTACTTTCCCAAGCTTGCTAAAAGAGTAACATATGATCCGTTCTTTGGACCTGGCAGCATGGGTAACAAGAAGGCAATGCAAGGAAAGGTAAGTCAATTCAAAATAGTCACCCTGGGAAATGATGGTTATTTATGGCCCTTGCCTTCTGAAGCTGTCTGATAATGGACATACCTGTTATTTTTTCTCTGTCCTCCAGTGACATAAGGAGCTGGGGTTGGCTCACTGCCCTTTCAGTTTCTTTCCCACCAGGATGCAATAAATAGCCCATCCTGCTTTGCATTCTTTTTTTTTTCTTTTCTTTATTTACTTGCTTATTCGGTTATTATTTTTTATAGTGTACATATTTAAGTTACAATCTTTCTTTTTTTTTCTTTTATTACATTTTTTAGTATGTTAATCACCATACATTACATCATTAGTTTTTGATGTAGTGTTCCATGATTCATTGTTTGTGCATAACACCCAGTGCTCCACGCAGAACATGCCCTCTTTAATACCCATCACCAGGCTAACCCATCCCTCCACCCCCCCTCCCCTCTAGAACCCTCAGTTTGTTTCTCAGAGTCCATAGTCTCTCATGGTTCGTCTCCCCCTCCGATTCCCCCCCTTCATTTTTCTCTTCCTACTATCTTCTTCTTCTTTTTTTTTAAGATTTTATTTATTAATTTGAGAGAGAATGAGAGAGAGAGAGAGAGAAAGCACATGAGAGGGGGGAGGGTCAGAGGAAGAAGCAGATTCCCCGCTGAGCAGGGAGCCTGATGCGGGACTCGATCCCGGGACTCCAGGATCATGACCTGAGCCAAAGGCAGTCGCTTAACCAACTGAGCCACCCAGGCGCCCCTTCTTCTTCTTTTTTTTAACATATAACGTATTATTTGTTTCAGAGGTGCAGGTCTGTGATTCAACAGTCTTGCACAATTCACAGCGCTCCCCATAGCACATACCCTCCCCAATGTCCATCACCCAGCCACCCCATCCCTCCCAACCCCCAGCACGCCAGCAACCCTCCTTTTGTATCCTTGATATCTCTGCTCTTCCTTGTTGCTGTGGGGTACTAACCTCCTCCTGGTAGCCTTTCTTCAGCAAAGCTTTTAACACTGACTCAAGTTCTTTTTCCGGTGTCATCTTTGCATTTGGGTGACTGCTTCAAAACAAATTTTCTAAAAAGTTGCCCTTTTTCTCCATCGTGTCAATTTGTATGTAAGTGCCTAAACCGAAGTCACATAAATTTATCGGCTTGTCCAGGCCTTACACCCTGGCAGCTTAATAATGACACAGAGGAACCACACAACCATGAAGATTAATATCCCTGTAAATTATTGTCACTACCTTCGTGTGTGTTCTAATGACAGTTAGCCCTTGTGGGTTTCCTTGGCATTGTCCTCCTGGCCCATCCCCATTTGCTATCATGGAGATTTGGGTAGTCTCTATTTTTCCTTCAAGCCTCTGAGCCTGTTCCCTCACCTTCATTGTTAACAGGTAACTTTACCTCCAACCTATCAAAAGAAATAGAAGCCATCAAATGGGCACTTTTTCATTTCTTCCATAGACTTGCATATTCATTCATCCTGTCACCTCCCCTCTGGCATGCTTCCTCCAGTTTAAGCTGAGGTATTCCCTCTGGTGACCATCTCCAGATTCTCCTTCTTAACCCCAGCTGGCTCTTTTTTTTTTGTCACTCCCTAAACATGTTCAAATATCTCCCATCTAAAAGAATAAAAATAACAAGAAAAACATATTTTCTCCATCCTCAGCCCTCCCTTGACTTTAATAGAACCTCACATTGAAGTCTCTGACCTCACCTTCTAGTTTGTTTTACTGGTTCCCTTTTCTCCATCTCCCAGTTGAATGTACCTCAGCTCTCTGTCTTAATTCCTCTTCTCTGAAAATGCAAGGAATCTAGCACAGTTCATGATGCAAATTAATTTCTCAGTATATAATAGATGATTGAAGAATGCATCTCCTTGCCCCCACAAATCCCCCATTTTCATTCTCTTTTGCTCTAGTTCAAGACCAGATCTGATGGTCACATTTGAAATTACCATCTCCCAGAATTCTTCCTCCTCACACACCTTATATTTTAACCCTAAACAAATCCATATATACTTCACTATTAATTTCCTCAGATTGTCATGAAGATTAAATAAAATATTACAAAATGTTAAAATATTTAAAAATGGAATGTTCTATAGCTTATGTTACACAGTGCTATTATCAATATTTCTCAGATATTACTGTTAAAATGATTTTGATAGTAGTTATTTATAAGCACTGTTTTTGAAAGATCTAATTTATTTGAGAGAGAGAGAGCATGGATGGGAGGGGCAGAGGGAGAGGGAGAGAGAGAACTTCAAGCCAGCTGCACTCTGAGTGCAGAGCCCAGTGTGGGGCTCCATCTCAAGACCCTGAGATTACAACCTGAGCTGAAACCAAGGGTTAGAGTCTTAACTGTGCCACCCAGATGCCCCTAAACATTAACTATTTTTAATAGATAGTTATTATGTAAGGTGACTTTGACCTAGGATGAAATGAAAAAGATTGGCTTATTTAAGATTGTGTTCTAGATTTTTATAATGGAGTCAAGTATGTCAAGTCTTTAAATTGTATATATGAAATGTTTTACTATGGCAACAGCTTTTTGATAAATATTGGTTTAATTAATTTATTTTATTAAAAAGATTTTGTTTATTTGAGAGAGAGAGTGCGCGCACACACATGCAGGAGCTGGGGGAGGGGGGAGGAGCAGAAGGAGAGGGAGAAGCAGACTCCCCACTGAGCAGGGAGCTTGACTTGGGGCTTGATCCCTGGGACTCCAGGATCATGACCTGAGCTGAAGGCATCCACCTAACCTACTGAGCCACCCAGGCGCCCCTATGGGTGAATTTAATCTCTGAAGAAAGCTAACCCATAGTTTTAATTATATCCGTAAGTACAGTATTTTTATTATTAAAATATAATACTTAACACGATAGGTAAATGTTTATTTAATACTAACTGAATCATTGAACAATAATTCTTGAAAGTGTTTTACAAACTATAAAACACTCTACCTATAAAACTATAAAGTGCTTTTACTAATCAGTTTCGAAATCTTAACACCTGGTCTGATGAGCATGCTTATTTTAAATTGAACAGATGCAGGGTTTGATGATAGACCACATTAGAGTTATGACTGAATAGATTTCCTTGCAATTACAAGTCATATAGTGAAGGTAGCTAAACTATATATATTTATTTCTGCCACTGAAGGAATTGCATAATTTCATGTATTTTAAATTGTCTTTATAAACCAGCCTTTAAACAATGGATAGGACATTGTAGCGCTTTTTTTTTTGGTAGTATCGTGTGGTTGTTCTTCAGTTGTCATTTCGAAACCAAAGCTAAATTGTATACTAGAAAAAAAATCTAATCAAATTAATCTGTGCACAGAACTTAGCTTTATGGATTCAGAAATAGACAAGTACTAGAACTTTTTTAGTTAAAAAAATTGCACCCCTTTAAAGTTTAAATAAACAATAGTAGGACTTCTGAATAGAAGCGATATGTGACATGGAGAAAATGATTTCCATTACATAATCTGTGTTGTGTATGTTTTTATATATAATTCATATTGAGTTAATATAGTTTGTTTTCAGACAAGAGAATGGTATTGTACTAGAGTTAGTTAAATGCAGTGATATGGAACTGAATTTCAAGTGCAAAAGGAAACTTAAGTTCACCTAATTGGTTATAGGTAATTTGAATTTTTTTTTACTCTGCCAGTAAAAGTGTGAAATTAAACACAGATATGTTCTACAAATTTAAATAATCCTTGACTTGTAAAGTGACATAGAACAGCCATGCCTGCATTTGATTTTCTTGCACAGATCTTGTTTCCAAGTGTTAGATAATTTTTCTTAACACTGAAGAGTGCCATAAGGAAATATAAATGAAATTTGCTCTGGAAAAATTATGTATAATGATAAACATAAATCAGTTAAAGATTTATACAAGATAGTATATAATTAAGCATTAATGTCTGAGACCAGGTAAATGGTTGCCTCACTGATTTAGTTATGAGATGGTGAAATTCTAGAATATGGATATTACAATGGAAATTGAACATAAAATATGTAGAGACATTTTCTTAAAGTAATAATTAACAGTACTTGGAGGTGTGCCTAATGTGAAGAAATAATAAAATCAATAAAATTTCAAACAAAATTTTATACTGATTTGATTTAATGTCATATATTCTCTTTACAACTCTGTGGTGTGTTTTCATCCATCTATTACGTTTTGGAATTTTATCACATTCTTATTTTATTTCATGAAGCTTCCCTTTTAATTTTCGCCTTCATCTCATCATCTTCTGTATGGTTTTCTTGACCCTAGAATTTTTTATCAAGGCCATGCTGTTTAGTATTTCATGGATGGCATCAGGACATTCTCTAAAATTCTCTCTGGTTTCTGTAGAAAAAATTCAGACTCATTAGCTTTCTAAGCCTGGAGATTGTTGTATCCATATAGATTCAGAAAATTTCTATAGACACCTTCTTGTTATGCTCCCTGAGCCTTAAATGAAAAGAGCTATGTGCAGGCCCAGTGTTTGGTAGTAGCTTATATGCACGGGCCTTACTCTCTTTTTTGTCTTCATGAGTGGAGATTGATCTTTACAGTCTAAACCAATTTCTGGTGTGTCATCAGCCTTTACCCAGTACTGCTTTCCTGATGCACGTGGAGGTTTTCTGTTTTTGTTTTTGTTTTTTAAATAAAAATAGCATATCTAATTCTAAGCACACTAGAAAGAAACATTCTGCTCATAGATTTTTTTTTTGCCTTAAATTTCTGTTATGGAAATTTCTAAATACATACAAAGTAGAGAATAATAAATGAAGACTTATATACCCATTAAGAAATCTCAACAACCATTTATAACTGTTTAACCAATTTTTTTTAAAGATTTTATTTATTTGAGAGAGCGAGAATGAGAGAGAGAGAGAGAGAGCACATGAGAGGGGGAGGGTCAGAGGGAGAAGCAGACTCCCCGCTGAGTGGGGAGCCCAATGCGGGACTCGATCCCGGGACTCCAGGATCATGACCGGAGCCGAAGGCAGTCGCTTAACCGACTGAGCCACCCAGGCGCCCTAACCAATTTTTGTACTTTTTGTACAGGTGCTACACAGGGAAGTATATATCCCCATTATGCACTGTTCTAGATTTTTCTTTCTATATATACTTATAGTGCTTGTTCTGAAGTGTCTACCTCTCTGAGCATGCCATATGATCAACCATCCACTTCTGTTTCCCAACTATATTTTGATCTCTGAGTTAGAATATTGGAATCATTGTAGGAATAGAGAAACTAATACAGAAAGACAAAGGGGGTTGCCTGTGTAGCTCACTCGGTTAAGTGTCTGCCTTCCGCTCGGGTCATGATCCCAGGATCCTGAGATCAAGTCCCACATCAGGCTCCCTGCTCAGCGGGGAGCCTGCTTCTCCCTCTCCTTCTGCTGCCGCCTTGCTTGTGCTTCTCATGTGCTCTCTGTCTCTCTCAAATAAATATATAAATTCTTTAAAAAAAAAGAAAGACTAAGGGAAGAAAGGAAAAGAAATTGAAGTAAGACTACAGTAGTTCTAATGAATCAGGGGAGTAAACGGCTGATTTGTGCCTACCATGAATACTAGAGTAATGGAGATTTATATTCTTGACAGTATCCTGGTAGTTGCTTTCTAGAGAGCAAACTGTGCATACTCCAGAATTGTATTATTAACTCTAAATACTTCAGTAATGAGAGTTCTTCCTCAATTTGTCATTTGCCCTACTGTATTTTTAAAATCCAGTGGGTTTTTTTTTTTTTTAATGTGTATTTTAGTAGGTGGTTGGGGACAGCTTTTCAGGTATTGTTATTTATTTGTTTATTTATTTATTTTTTACTATGTAAACATTGAAGTTACTGCTTCAGCAGTATGGGCCTGTTTTCCTGTCGGAAGTACTACCACAATATGGCTTTCCACGACCTGCCTCATTGATCCTTGAGATCCAGTCATAGAAAGATGAACATGTGGGGAAGGCATATACCCAGCCAGCTACATGGGCAAGCATTGCCTCACACCCAAGAACAGGGCAGAGAAAAGAAAGCCACAATTGCTTAGTCATGAAACAGAGATCATTGAATGTTAGAATTTTACCATCTTGCCAATCCAATCGATCCATTCTTCTCTCGCAAGAAAGATTGAGTCAGAGGTGGGAAAAAGTCTGAAAGTATTTTTCTGGTACACTATTCCAAGGAAATATTAGGAGGAAGAGGACATTCCCTTCTGATAACCCTTTGCCAAGGTTTGACTGGTTGTTTCTTTTCTTACTGTCTGCTCCCTGAAGCTCTATTATAAAGAGCAGAGAGGGAGCTGAGGTTTATGTCAGAGAAAAATCCATGCTGTATTTTAAAGAAGCTGATAAAAGAAAGTAGAGGAAGTATATATTTATAGAATTTGTTACATGAACTTTCTTACTTACCATTTCTTGTTCTCTTTATTATTTGGTCCCACAGGTATGATCTACCCTTCGGTGTCATTTTCTTATTCCAGCTTTGCTCCCATCTACCTTCTTTGTGTTATTGTCAAATATATTATGTAATATATATATATATTAGAGGTCTTACAGTACAATTATGTAACGTGTTGTTTTCTTCAATTGCCTTGAAATAGTTTTAAGAAAGGAGAAGGACTTTGCCTTTTTACTGTCTTTTATAATTACAGTATTGCCAGAAAAAAATATTTTTTCTGTGAGAAATTTAGCTTATCTGGGGTCATTTACTTTCAGCCTGAACAATTTCCTCTTGTATTTTTTGTTAAGGCGGTTCCGCTAGCAACAATTTGTCTCTCATTTTGTCTGGGAATGTCTTTACTTCAGCTTTATTTTCAAAAGTTTTTTTTTTTTTTTATCGAATAAAAGGTTCTCGGTTGGTAGTTTGTTTCTGTCAGCACTTTGAATATGTTATCCCACTGTCTTCTGGCCTCCTTAGTTTCTCTTGAGATGTGAACTGTTAACGTTATTGGAATTTCCTCCAGGTGATAAGTTATTTTCCTTTTGCTACTTTCAAAAATCTCTCTTTCGGAATTTTTGCTATAATGTGTTTGTGCTTGGATGTCTCTGTGTTTATCATGCTTGGAGTTTGGTGAGCTTCTTGGATGTATAGATGAAAGTTTTTTCTTAAAAAAAATCAAATTTTGGAAGTTTTCAGCTCTTGTTTCCTTGGGAATATGTTTTCTGCTCCTTTCCTCTCTTTCTGGTATTTCTGCTACATGTGTGTTGGGTGCTTAATGGTGCCCCAACTCTCTCTAAGGCTTTGTTAATTTTTCTTTATTCTTTTTTCTCTCTTTTCCTGGGACTGCGTTTTCTCTATTGAACTAGTTAAGTTTGCCGATTTTTTTGTTCTGCTAGTTCAAATCTACTCGAGGTACTCTAGCCAATTTTTTTTATTGTAGTTATTGTAATTTTTAATTTCAGAATTTTCATTTGTTTGTTTTGACTAATTTCTGTCTTTTTATTGATATCTTTAATTGATGCAACACTGTCCTCATATATTCCTTCATTTTTTTAAAACGTGTTTTCCTTGATTGTTGTTAACATATTTACAGTCGCTGCTTTGAGTACTTTGTTAAATCTGACATCTGGTCCTTCTCACAGGCATTTTCTGTTTCCTGCTTAGTTTTCTGTGTATGGGACAGATTTTCCTGTTTCTTTGCATGTCTTGAAATTTTCTTGGTGAAAATTGGACATTTCAGATAATATGTTACAGCAACTCTGGGTAGTGAGTGATACCCCTCACACACACTCTGGGGGATTGTCTTCCTTTGTTTATTTGTTCTGTTATTGGCTGAACTATTTTAATAATGTGTATTTCCCCCACAGTATGAAGCTTCTTATGCCACTCCTCAGAGGGTAGCTTTTTAGGCATGTTATACTCACTCTGGGTTGACAGAGTTTTAGGAAGTCTTTCCTTGGTCTCTCTGTTAAACTGTCTGCCTTTGCTGGTGTTACACCCAGTTTTTAGGCTCCATTAATTGTCTGCTAATTGCTCTGTTGTTTTGGGATGATACCTGAAGGTATAAATCAGTCTACATTCTGTTTCAGTTAAACTCTTGTCCTTTGCAAGGCAGCTTTTGAGGCAAGTTTTTGAGTTTTTTCCTGACCTCAGAAAGGCTCTTCATAGCTCTCTCTTCCTTGGTTCTCTGTAGTAAACTAGCTACCCTGTGGTTTAGCTTGTTGCTCATAATGCTTACCACCAAAACATCCATTGTTTTCAAGAGTACCCTTAGGCTTGAAAGTCCCTCTGCTCTTTCAAATAAAGTCAGTTGTCTGAAGAATGTTTCAGGTCTCTCTTACTGATCGATTCTGCCCTTGGGCAAAATCTGTGAGCTGCTGCTCCCACACTGGGGACAGGACAAATAGGCTGCTTCTCATGGACTGGCATATCTGCTTTATGAGCAGTATGCTGGATAGGGCCTATAGTCTGGGCTTAGTTTACCTCTCCCTGAATGGAACTTCTGCCCTATGAATGAGATGGGGTGAGGGTGATCAGGGCCCAGCTCCAGTGTTCTCAGCATGTGGAAGCTGCTGTAGAGCCTCTGTCCTATGAGAGAGAGAGAGAGAGAGAGAGAGAGAGAGAGAGAGAGAGTGTGTGTGTGTGTGTGTGTGTGTGTGTGTGTGTGTGTGTGTGTGTGTTGGAGTGGGGGAGGTGAATGGAAGAGGAGAACCCCTATTCTCTCAGCTGCACTCATCAGGAATTTAGCACTCACCATGGAACTGCAGGGGTTGAGAATTTCTGGTGTCCTCCTGATTTGGGGAAGACACCATAGTCCTTGACTAGGACCTGGGGAGTAAATTCGCACCACTTTATTGGCCACACCTGCTCAGATTGGAGCTGCCATCATTATGCTGAGATGTGAAAGGGGGAGGGAGCCACAGACTCTCCTTATTCTTAGTGCAATTTAGTGCAGTTTCTTGAATAAATGTTTCTTCATTTGCTCTATCTTCTTAGGATAATTTGCTATATGCCCTTAAAACAGTTTAAATGGCTGTTTTTATGTGTGTGTTTTAATAATTTTTACCAGTTATGGTTCTTTCCTGGAGAGTAGAACTACAGAGCTCCTCATACTGCCATTCTGCAAGTGGAAATCCTCCATGCCATATTTTAATGGCCTTTTAGAATCACCGTTAAATAAATATTAAAAACACCTAAGTGTTAAATATTTCTGTATGTTTCATGCCACTAGTAAGAAAAATAAGATTTTCCAAACATCCTCGACTCGTATTAAGAAATAGTAAGCACTCAAGATACAAGGTCTTAGTGAAATGAGGGAAATGCTAGGTTCTCAATCACCATTGAATATGCAGTTGGTTGTTGAAGTTAAGTGTAAGAAAATATTCCTTCATTTTTAAGTGGGAGCTCTTTTATCATTGAAATGGTCCACTAACTTGTTCCATACCACTTAAGAACCTAGCTAGAACTTAAGATGAATGCAAATGTCAGTGTTTATGAATCAGATCACAGGGTGGGAAGGACAACTGTTCATGTGATTTTTCTCCCCCTCATCACCTTTCCTTCTTAGAATACACCATAATGTTGGCATCAGACAGCTTGGGTTTGGATCCTTGTTTCACTAGTGCCACATAGACCTGGAAACAACTGTTTCCAAGAAACTTGGAGAAACTTCAGTTCCCCATTTTTTTTTAATTTTTTAAAATTTTTAAAAGATTTATTTATTTTTAATTGAACAGTGTATTTTATTTTTAATAGGTCAGAATAACAATTCAGCTTTTATAGATGTATGTAATTTGGCACAAAGAAATCACTGAATCATTTAAAGAAATTATTTGTGCTTTCCTTGTATCACGTGTGTTATCTGTAAATCATCCTTACTAAAGATAAAAAGGTGAGACTTCAGCATTAAAATGAGTACAGTCTCCATATTAAATTTCTGATAAGCCTGCAGTGGTTAAAACTTTTAATTCTTGAGCATTCGATGTACTATATTAGATGTTGTCAATATTATTTTTTGGCTAAGAAAACAGGCCATCAGTTTTGCAAACCTGTATCCTTTTGGATCACATTAAAATTTTTATATTTTTAAATTTAAATTCAATTAACATATAATGTATTATTTGTTTTAGAGGTATAGATCTGTGATTCATCAGTCTTATGTAATACCCAGTGCTCATTACAACACATACCCTCCTCCCCAATGTCCTTTACCTAGTTACCCCATCCCTCTACCCTCCTCCCCTCCAGCAACCCTCAGTTTGTTTCCTATGATTAAGAGTTTCTTATGGTTTGAGAGGAAAAAATGAAATAAGACGAAACCAGTGAGGGAGACAAACCAAAATATTTGAGAGAGAGAGCGAGAGAGAGAGTGTGTGTGCATGCAAGCTTGAGCATGTGCAAACGGAGGGGAGGAGCAGAGGGAAAGAATCTCAAGCAGACTCTGAGCTGAGCATGGAGCCCAAAGGGGGGCTCGATCCCTTGACCTTGAGATAGTGACCTGAGCTGAAATCAGGAGTCAGATGCTTAACCGACTGAGGCACCCAGGTGCCCTTGTTATGAGGATTGTAGGTAATTGATCTTTCTTAAAAAGCGTTAAGCAATTCCTAATGTATAATAATTCATGTATATAATAATAACCCCTAATGTGTAATAAGTTTAATATGGTAATAAAAATAAGGAATCATAAAATCATTAACTGAATATTATCCCTTCAGCTGCTTGACATAATCCATAGAAAATTGAAGGGTACAGACCTTATCGTTCAATGAAATATAGCTTTGAGTAATAGATAAGAATTTTCTAACTGTTCTCATTTTCAGTGATTTCGGTTTATTGGATTTTCTTAAACCCTATACATTTTAGTACCTTCTCTATGAGAATACACAATAGTTTTTATTAGCCTGGTCCACGTAAAATTGGTTTATCAATGTAGATAAACTAAGCAATCAAACTGTTGATGTCAGAGTTCTCTATATCCTTCATTCCTGTCAGTCAGGTAATTTTTTAAGAACTCAAATTGTTTTGGATACACCTCCAGTGTAGTACCTGAAACCAGACAAACTTTAGTGCAAGACATTCTTCCACCTGCTAGTCATTGAGTAGCTTTTACCCAGTCTCCTTGTATCGTGCCAGGTGTTTGGAATCCAGAAATGGGTGAGAAGTGGGTTCTTCAGTCGAAAGAGTAAGATAGCCATGAAAACAAACTGCTAGGGTAAATTTTCATAGAGATACCTCCAAAGTATTCTAGAAACACCAAAATCAAGGACTGCCTGGAAAAGCTTCAACGAAAAAGGGAAGAAGTCATTTGGGGTGGTTTATAAAAGCCGGTGAGGGATTTTCCAGGTATGGTGGATGAGCTATAAGGCCATTTCTGATACAGAAAACAACAGATTTTAAAAAATGAAATAATTAAATGCTTATGTTGTTCAAGAGATGCTGAAGATATCAGACATTTGGAAAGTTTAGTGAATGGGATGGGGAAGGATAATTTCAAAAGTTTGGACTTCATTCTGTAGACAAAGGGAAGCCAGAGAGGATTTTAACCAGTAGGAATGACCTGTTCACTTAGGTCTTTAGAACAGTAACTGTGGTGCATCATGAATGATTGGAGAGCATGGTGCTTCAAATTTTATTGTAATGCTTTGTGTCAGGGTAGGTCAGAGCTGGGTAAAAATAGCTAGATACAAGACAGCTTTCCTCTTCCATGCAATAGAGTGTGTCCTCCTTAATCTCCCCTCTTCCCAGCAAATATGTTTAGTTTTGTTTTATGAAAATAGTAAAGCTGTTAAGATTCAGCTACCCAGCTTTTTTTGCTTTGCCAGCTCAGGTAAATTGCTTTAATGATGTCCATGTTGTAAGGGAAGCATATTCTAATTTGGAAAATATATATCAGATGCCTCTGAAATTGTACATTTTAGTGCAATGAGGAAATTGAAATACATAGTGAAATGTTTTGAAATGTTGTTACTAATGATATTATCTACTACCTACATAATGTAATGTACATTTAGAAGAAATAAAGTTAATTTTGTGTTTCACTGCCCTAATGATGAGAGAATTGTGGTAAATATCTGGGAGCTTAATCTAATGTATAGGTTGTTTTAAAGTGAGCTCTTTTCTTCCAAAGAAATTTAATGAGAAAAATATATTGATGTGTGCATATGGTAATAATTTGATTTGATAGTTGAGATTTATATATGTCTTTCATAAATGATTTCCAGTGGCTATTTCTAGTCCATTCTCTTGCTATCCTCAGCTGCAGAGTTTTGCCAGGGTCATTAAATGGCACATTAAACATGTTCACCCACCATGCCCTCCTTTCTTCAGATTTTGCTTGCAGGAGACATATACAGAAGACAGAGACATGTATGTCTCTGTGTAGAGACATACATTCACACACACACACACACACACACACACACACACAGACATGCACCTGTGCCATTGTTGATATTTTCTTCAGAGAAACCTGTGGTTTTCTGTCATGCAGTTATATCATTACATGTATTTCTTTATAGCGACTAATTTTCATTTCTTACCTTTGTTCCTGTGCCACAGGGCACTTTTAAAATTGTTCTCTTTTGGGTGCCTGGGTGGCTCAGATGGTTAAGCGTCTGCCTTTGGCTCAGGTCATGATCCCAGGGTCCTGGGATCGAGTCCCTCATCGGGCTCCTTGCTCAGCAGGGAGTCTGCTTCTCCCTCTGCCTCTCCCCCTGCTTATGTTCTCTCTCTCTCTCGCAAATGGATAAATAAAATCTTTAAAAAATTAAAAAATAAAAAAATAAAATTGTTCTCTTTTCCCGAATATTACCAGTAACAGCCCTACCATCCATCGTGGTTGTTGTCATCAAATTAACACATGGGGCGTGTAGATTTACAAGTGAGAGTGAAATTTTATTAGAGATAATAGCTCTTGCACTGCTCAAGACTGTAACACCCCATGACCATCTGGTCCTATATTAGTTCATTTCTCTTATAATTCAGGAATTAGTTAGTGTTTTTGGAGTGCATGGAGTGTAAACTATGCCTAGAAGCTTAGCCATATATTGGATTCTTTTGAAATTTATGAATTCTTCTCTTTGGGGAAAATAATTTCGAATGCTTAATAGTACAAAACACATTTCTTTATATTTTTAAGTAGCCTGTCAAGTAGTCTCACAGACTGTTAGAATCCCCCCTCCAAAAAAAAAAGACATCTTTCATTTTGACATCCTACTTTTAATTATCAAAAGCACTAAAATGATAAAGATTGTTTCCAGAATGAGTAGACTATAGCCTGGCTTACACTGTGATTCTAGACCCATAATTTTTTCTTTATTGTATAAGCCTTAGAGTGTTTTTAATTTTCTTCAAAGCAGCAGAACTCAGCACCCTAATTAACACCTTCCACCATCCCTCTTTGGTACTTGAGAAGTTGGCAGCACTGCAAATGGAAGAGAGGCTAAAGTACTAAACATGGCCCCAACACAGATGGACATCAGTTGTCTTGCATGACCTTGGGGTGCTTTCAGATTTATTTTGTGCACCAATTCCTCTGGATTCTGCTTCCCTTTTCCCAATGCCATGTTTTCCCATGTTCATTCCTCAAGCCTGAGATCTCATGCTCCAATGTGACAAGTGGTCACATAAGCCTGGCCCTCCTGGTACATTTAATGTAGAATGAGGATTTGATTGGTAGACGCAAGTATGAAAAGGTATGTGAATGCTTCAGGGTTATTCATATTTTTGCTGGGTGCTTAGTACTTACTCTGGAAAATAGGTGGTTGATAATTTGTAAAGACAGTGGAAAGTATGTTATACATGGTTTCAGTATAGAAAAAGTTTTAAAATACTCAAGAATAATGGCCTAATGTTAATTAGAGCTTTTACTTGTCTTTACATATCTAACCACATATCAGAGAAACTCAGGGTTTTACGATTTTGTGGAGAATATTACTTATTTTTAGCAGATATAATCAGAAATCAGTATCAGTCCCTAAAATACCCTTTATGTTATTCACACAAATTAAAAAATTAAAAATTATATCACTATGTATTGAACAGATTTGAGGTGCATGAAATTGAAAAAGAAATTCTGAATCTTTTCAGATCTTCAGAACTCACTCCTACAAGGTAATTCTGTTGAAATTGCTCTGTCATAAGTGATTTCTTCATTTGTATTACTAGTGTTTGTATTTGGATTATAGGAAAGAGAACCTGAGTCTGCCTACCTTAATAGAGAAGATAGACTGTAACAAGGAGGACATTGGTTCAGTCATAGACTTGTTTGCCATCTATCACAGGCCTCGAGGATGAACAGGAAAGGGACATTTCTAGAACATGCAATAACACAGGTTTATGAATAGTCTAAGACATTCTAATCAAGATAAAGCTGTTCTAACCATTTCCCTCCAGATTCCTGGAGGGGTGTCTGATTGGCTGAGCTTCATTCTTAGGCCCACCCCATGACCTGATGTGGGGAGGGTGACACTGTGCTTGACAGTGCCTTCAGGATCCCATTAATTGAGAAATGCTATTACTTGTGTTTGCTTGTTTGTTTCTCCAACTCTGTGGAACTACATTTCTGCCTAAGTCTCTTCTCTCTGTAACCTCAAATGGAGCAGTATACAAATGCCGAAACTGAATGCTTAATCTTTTTTATATTTTTAAGATTTTATAAACTGAAGCAAGTAACAAAAAACAAGCAAGTGATGCTAAATGCACTCTGTCATCTCAGTTCTTCTGTGTATGTTTTGTTATTCTCACTGGAATTGCTAGTTTTTGTCATAGGAATCCACTTTTATTTAGATGGTTAAATCTAAATAATTTACCTAGAGGTATGGTTTGGGTTGGTATCAGGTTTAGAAATGATTGGGTATGTGTTCTATTTCTGAATCTGATTCCTAGCTATCATTAAGAATTCTTTTTCCTGCATCCCCCAAATTCCACTTTTGGGTCTTTGCAGCATTTCAATAAACATTGAGTTAGGCCTATTATGTGCCAGTCCAGAAGTGGTAAATATTTTTTATCATGTGTGACAACCCTGATAAATCAGTAAAGGCTTATGGTGTGCTGTGTTGAAGAACATTGGAATCAATTAACAGTATCGGTTAAGAATGAAGAAAGGGAGTGTGGGTACAGCTCTCACACATTTATATAAACCTAATATGGTCCAGCCCTTGTGGAGATTATCGTAATCTGGTTGGAAAGCCTGGAGCTTAGCATCCCAGTTAGGAAGTTCCCATAGTGTTCTAGGTGAGTGGAGATGAAACCCTAGGTAGGACAGTGATACTAGAAATGGAAAGAATGATATGGATAAGTGAAATAGTTTGGTTGTTTGAGCTGAAAAGGTGCTGTCAATCCTGTAGCACTGAAGGCACATTTTTTGGTAACTTTAACACTGAAGGGAAGCTATGTCTTTTTGCAGTTTTGTTTGTCTGCAGTACTTTTACCAATTTTTCTAATTTTTTCCTCAGCTGACACTCTCCTTTTCTTTCCGCCGTCTTCAGTATAGTCTCAGAACATTCGAATGCTGGGTCTCACAGACTTGAGAGTCTATTCATTAATCCTCTCTCCTCTATTCCCAGCCAACTTCTGTTGAAATGTATGACTCCCATCTAGTGACCCACAATAGCAAAGTTAACTCAAGAAGCTATTATGGACCACAAGTGGTAGAACTGTACCTGGCTCAAGGACCCACCTTTTCCCCACTTACATGGATTCTCTGACTCCTCACTAAGGAAAGAAAATTGTTCTGTAGGCTCTTAACACCTTTGGTTTATGATACCAACGTGCGGTAACCACAAAAGGAAAACCATAGTTACAGGTTTAGTAATACAGTCTCAAATTACTGCCACTTCACTCTTAAATGAGGAGAGCAGTGTGGAGTCCTTTATTCTCACAAATTGTTCTGGTCTCCTTTCCTCTGGGTAGGAGGTAAACTAATTTTGGATCTTACCTGATCTAAACTCATTCTAATCCTTTAGTTTAATCAGTCTCTTTAGCTTTAACTTAGTCTCATTTGAAGACTGCTTTTTATTGGAGACTCCTTTCCTTCTCTCTATAATAGCATCTGAGGTATGGAGAAGTGGCTTTCATGACACCATGCAGTTCAGAGGAAATGGATCCCCTCACCTTATGCTGGTTCTTGGGGATTAATGGCAGAATCCATCCAATGGGTGTTCTGCCAGCTGACTGAAATTGACAGTCAGTAAAATTCAGAGTTCAGATTCTCTCAGTTTGGTTAAGACCATCTAAATATCCCTGGCTTACTCAGCCAATGTAAACCCATCCCTGAAAGTGTCCACCTTGCCTTACTTTTCCGTTCCAAGTACATGCTATTTCTCTATTGTAAGGTGGCCAGGCCCTCTTTACAGTGGGCCTGGCGGCTGGCCTATAAAAACAGAGGAAGGCCTGGGAGATTAAACGAAGTTGTCTTTGTGCTTAATCACATCAGTCTGCTTTGTAAGCTGTTACAAGCTCTGCTGTTTCCACACTCATCCTGCACAACACTTTCCTCCTAGTGTTCACAGTGCAGACAGATATGTCCTCACTGCTTCTCACAGTTTATGCAACATACTATTTCTGAACTGAAGCATAAGTAAGGGAAATAGATAAATGTGTCCTCACCTGTCTCTGTCTCTGAGACTCTCGAATTATATCTCATCATTTATCCAGTATTCTCTTTTGATGCTACTCCTGCTGAGTCCTAAGACCGTTTTCTCCTACTTGTTATTTTCTTAGGACATACTCCTAACGTTATTCCTTCCTCATGCCTTTGTTTGTCATATTACCCCTTACTGATGAGACATCCATACACCATCTTTCTTCAGGGCATAGCCTTAGACCCACCTGAGTGAAACTGACTCCTTCTATAACTGTGCTTCCTTCTGTAGGTTCACTAGGGAATTTTCTCTGTAGAATGTATCTTGAAGTCACATTATAAGTTTTGGGATTCTCTTTCCTTTGTATTGTTCTCGTAACTCATTTGTAAGCATCTTCAACAAAAAATCGTATTTACTGTTTCTTCAGATTTTACCGTGTCTAGTGGGCAGTATTGAGCTCTAAATATTTACATTTTAAGCAAAATTGAATAAGATTATAAAAACAAAAGCATCTACAGAAAAACATGGACGTGGATGATAGTATTGTTTTTTTATGCTGCTCTTTAGATTTATTTTTTATGTTTTCATTAATAAGCATGTACTGTTCTTATAATTTAAAATTGTGTGAGTTTAACAGTACTGTAATTTAATTACATTGTGATTCAAACAATTAGACTGTGTAGTTTTATTTATGATACACAAGTAAGTCTGTAGTTAATGGAAAAGCAGCATTTTTGGTGTTCATTTCCAAACATTTTATCTACATTATTAACTTAGAATATTTGTATTGTGTTGCTTCTCATTTGAGACCATGATTATTCACTCATATTTATACTTCATCATTGAAGAGAGGTTCTCAGTTCTCAGTTTCTCATGGAAACTAAATCTCAAACTAAATCAACCTGACATGATTCTAATAAAATTAGAGTTTTTTAGAACAGATGGTTCATCAGAGGTTTGAACCCAGGCAAACAAGATCTGGTAAATTCTGTGTATTATCGGGCTTTTTATTTTATTCAGTGACCAAGTCAGAGTTCTCTTGCAAAAATGTAAGGATTCAGACATAACACCACCTTTAGGTTTTATCTATATAAAATGAGAAGATTGATTTGGACAATGTCTTGTTTCTAGTTGTTATATTTTGTGGCTATCTGAGCAGTCTGCCAGACTCTTTAGGGAAATTCATTTACAAGTTAGTGGGGACTCAAAATTTTCAGGTGTCTGTGTAACAATCCAAACATACTTAGATGTAGAAAGCACTTCACCTCTTGGACAGTAAAGGTATTGAGTAATCTCTTTCTGTATTTCGAAAGGTTATTTGACTATAAATAGAAACAGCTCACAAACTAGGATGAAGAAAACAAGAAATGTACCTATTTAATTGAAGGGGTTAACTACTGTACTCAGAAATTACTTTGGTGGAAAAAGAGCAATGATGCATTTTTATGAAGGAGTATTTAGTGGTCCAGTTATTTGGAATAAGATGTTCTTTAGCTCTAAGCGAAACATAAGATTTTGAAGAAAACTTCAGAAAAATAAAAGCACTTAAGTAAATGTTGAATTTATGGCATAGGCTTGCCATTTTCTCATCAAATTTAGGCCAACCTTGAAAATACTTTTCAAGAGTAATATTTTCTCAGGGATGAAGTGTTCTTGCTCAACTTCTACATAGAAAATGATACAAATGAACCTATTGACAATATTTGGATACACAGCTCATCTTTTAAATGTGTTCCACTCCTGTTAAAAAGAAAAAATAAGTGCACTTATCCTTGAGTTGGGCAATGCCCAGAACTGATGCACAGAAGAAAAAGCTGTCTGAAGTATATATTCTAGCCACTGCAGTAAAGTAAATATTGCAATATAGCAAGTATCATAATACAGCAAATATTGCAGTACAGTGAATATCACAATAAAGCAAGTCAGATGAATTTTTTGTTTCTCAGTGTACAAAAGTAATGTTTACACTATTACTGTAGTCTCTTAAGTGTATACTAGTGTTATGTCTAAAATAATATATATTGCTTAATTAAAAATACTCTATTGCTAAAAAATGCTAACATTATCTGAGCTTTCAGCAAGTCATAATGTTTTTGCTGATGGAGGATCTTGCTTCCATTTTGATGGCTGCTGACTGATCAGGGTGGTGGTTGCTGAAGGTAAGGGAGGCTGTGGCCATTTCCTAAAATAAGACCACATTGAAGTTTGCCACAGTGATTGACTCTTCCTTTCACAAACGATTTCTCTGTATTTGATACCGTTGGATAGCGTTTTACCCACAGAACTTCTTTCAAAATTGGAGTCAATCCTCTCGAACCTGCCACTCTTTTAATCAGCTCAATTTATGTAATACTCTAAATCCTTTGTTGTCATTTCAGCAGTCTTCACAGCTTCTTTACCAGGAGTAGATTCCATCTCAAGAAACCACTTTCTTTGCTCATCTGTAAGAAGCAAGTCTTCATCTGTTTAGCTCTTATGCGATTGCAGCAATTCAGTCACATCGTTGGGTTCCACTTCTAATTCTAGTTCTCTTGCTGTTTTCACCAATATTAGTTACTTCTTCCACTGAAATCTTGAACCCTTTAAAGTTATCTGTGAGGGTTGGGATCAACTTTTTCTAAATTCCTATTAATGTTGATATTTTGAGCTTTTCCCATAAATCATGAATGTTCTTACTGATATCTAGACTGGTGAGTTCTATCCAGAAGGTTTTCAATTGACTTTGCCCAGATCCATCACTATGTATGGCAGCCCTAGCCTTATGAAATGTATTTCTTTTTTTAATTTAATTTAATTTTATTATGTTATGTTAGTCACCATACAGTACATCATTTGTTTTTGATGTGGTGATCCATGATTCATTTTTTTCGTATAACCCCCAGTGCTCCATGCAGTACGTGCCCTCCTTAATGCCCATCACCGGGCTAACCCATCCTCTACCCCCCTCCCCTCTGAAACCCTCAGTTTGTTTCCAGAGTCCATAGTCTCTCATGGTTCATCTCTCCCTCCGATCCCCCCCTTCATTTTCCCCTTCCTTCTCCTAATGCCCTCCATGCTGTTCCTTATGTTCCACAAATAAGTGAAACCATATGATAACTGACTTTCTCTGCTTGACTTAGTTCACTTAGCATAATCTCCTCCAGTCCCATCCATGTTGGTGTAAAAGTTGGGTATTCATCCTTTCTGATGGCTGAGTCAAGATACATCTCCAAAAGCTAGTGAAACAAAAGCAAAAATGAACTTTTGGGACTTCCTCAAGATAAAAAGCTTCTGCACAGCAAAGGAAACAGTCAACAAAACAAAGAGGCAACCCACAGAATGGGAGAAGATATTTGCAAATGACACTACAGATAAAGGGCTGGTATCCAAGATCTATAAAGAACTTCTCAAACTCAACACCCAAAAAACAAATAATCAAGTCAAAAAGTGGGCAGAAGATATGAAAAGACACTCCTCTGAAGAAGACATACAAATGGCTAACAGATGAAAAAATGTTCATCATCATTAGCCATCAGGGAAATTCAAATCAAAACCACACTGAGATACCACCTTACACCAGTTAGAATGGCAAAAATGGACAGGGAAAGAAACAACACATGTTGGAGAGGTTGTGGAGAAAGGGGAACCCTCTTACACTCTTGGTGGGAATGCAAGTCGGTACAGCCACTTTGGAAAACAGTGTGGAGGTTCCTCCAAAATTTAAAAGTAGAGCTACCCTATGACCCAGCAATTGTACTCCTGGGTATTTACCCCAAAGACACAGATGTAGTGAAAAGAAGGGCCATATGCACCCCAATGTTCGTAGCAGCAATCTCCACAATAGCCACACAGTGGAAAGAGCCGAGATGCCCTTCAACAGATGAATGGATAAAGAAGATGTGGTTCATTTGTTTATTCATTAACGAACATTACTATTCACATGCCACAGGTTTAAACTTCATTAGTCATGGGAAATATCAAAATCCATAGCATTCTCTCTCCTTTGAAGCATGTTTTCATGGGAGAAGACACAGAAATATATAGTTAAACTATGATGTGATAAATTAGATTGTTTAAGTGTATGAGGGGGATATGAAAAACAAACAAAGAGAGATACCACCTGTAGCAGTGTTGTGGATTTGGAAAATGTTCATGGATGAGGTAATCCTGGAGGATTACTGTGGGTAGTCTGTACAGCTAATGGCAGAGGAGCAGGGCAGGTAGGAATAGTTCAGATTATGTGAGAAGAATTTGTAAAGATATAATATGTTCTGGATATGAAAAGACTTTTCAGGACATCTTGACTCCAGAAAGGAGAAGTGTTAGGTGAATAAAACAGTAAATATAGAGAAAATAATGAGTAGCTTTGAAGGCCATGTTCAAGAATTTGAACTGTGGGGGCGCCTGGGTGGCTCAATCTGTTGGGCTTCTGCTTTCGGCTCAGGTCATGATCTCAGGGTCCTGGCATCAAGCCCCGCATCGGGCTCTTTGCTCAGCAGGGAGCCTGCTTCACCCTCTGCCTGCAGCTCCCCCTGCTTGTGTGCTTTCTCTGTTTCTCTGCCAAATAAATAAATAAATAAAATTAAAAAAAAAAAAAAAAAGAATTTGAACTGTATCCTAAGGGATTATGGAGGACCATTGGAGGATTTTGAACAGTCACAAAATTAGGTCATTTTAGTGGAAGTATATGGAATTGACTGGGTGAAAAGGCTAATGGAGAAAAAGTCCACTTTGACCACTGTTGCATTAGTCCAATGAGAAATGACAAGACCTACTAAGTGAGATGAAATAAATAGTAAGAAGCAAACCAGAATATATTGAGAGTCCATGGCAGTTAATTTGATGGCTGATGTGTGGACGACAGATAATATTGGAGCAATTTTATAAGAAAGGACAAATCTTGAGAGGACTACTGTGTAGTTTGAGGTGTAGACTAATCCGTGGGAGGGATTGAGCTGGGAGAGGGAGGAGAGTAAGCATGTAGATAAAGAAGAAAAACCGTCTGAGATAAGACTTGCGGAACTTCAACATAGTGAACAAGAAGCATAGAGAGAGGTTTGTCTATCATGGTTTAAAAAAAGTTAAGGCAACTGAGGATACTAACCAGTATTTCAGCCATTTGACAGTGTCCCTATCTCTTCATACACTTGTAAATGGAATCCTCACTACATATGATTATAACCAGATAAATTTGGTTACCCAGAAAAAAATAAGGTCATGAACTCTATTTGAAGGCCAAGAAAAGTTATATAATTAGTGGCCTATCAATTAGCTATTATCTAGTTGGAAGCATATTTTGTTTTTTTGCAGATTTAAAGTATTAAGTTATTTTACTCTTTATAGCAGTTTACTCCCTATCAAAATTCTATGGAGAAATAATAGATTATTGTTTATCTTATACTGAGTATAGACCATGAAGATTAAAAACAGCTCATGAATAAAGGAAATACTAACTCTGTATGTGGGATTTTATATAATGATGGTAATAATTGTTTGAAGATAATATGGTCTGTTATGTAAATTTGTGTAATGATAATTTCAAAAGCCATGTTATTTACTCAGTAGTTTAACAGCTCCTTCACAAAATAGGCACTTTCACAACTCAGGAGGGATATTGCTATACTGCCTCCAAAAATGAGGATGAATTTAATATCTCAAGGAAATCGAAAATGTATTTTTGTAAGAAAGGCTTTATAATTTAAAAATCCATTTACCCTATTTTTATTTTCGTACAAAGAAGTACTGCTGATGCATAGGTCATTATTACCTAAGATCAGGTATGACATACATGAAGACTTGAAGAATGGTCAGAATGAACTGGTGGTATTCTTAGAGGTTTTCCTGGACCATGGATGTTTTTTCCCATGTTGTGCAAGGGCCCATCATGGGAGGTATATGAGTGCTATAACCAGAAATCTAAAATTTCAGAAGGAAGGAGACTATCCTCCATTTATTCATTCAATGAGTATTCAGGACCAAAAATGTGCTATTCATGGGGCTAACTTTGGGGACCACAAAGATAAATGAAGGACATGTCTTTGGTGAATATATTTAAGAGGAAGTTGGATACATGGATTTGGAGCTTAGAGAACAGGGATGGGTTAGACCCATGGATTAGAGATTATGAACATAAAGGCAGTAGTGAAATTATTGGTTGCTTAGGGAAGATATGATTTGAGAAGATGAAGCAAAAATATCCATTGGCATTCATATCTATATTGAGGGAGCCAGCAGAGAAAAAAGCATTGTAAGAGGAGAATGAGAAGGATTAATTAAGGTAGGAAAGGAGAAAATGAAAAATGTGTTATTTCTAAATGTAAAGAAGGTGATATTCCAGAAGGCAGGTATTTAAAAAGGCCAAGTGTTGCACAGAAGTCAAGTAAGATGAAGGTGAAGGAGTCCTTTGGATTTGAGAATTAAGTCATGAGCAGCTTTGCTGAGAGCATGTTCAGTAAAGATATGCAAATAAGTGACAGACATTTTGGGGAGAAGGGGACGAGGCCAGTGGAACAACTATGAACAATTCTTCTAAGATCTCTCATGGTGAAGGAAGGAGGGGTGATGTTCAGGGTCTTTATTTTTGGCTTTAGGTTCTTTATTGTGTGGTTTAGTTTTTGTTTCCTGTGGTAAGTTTTGAAGCATATGTATAAATACAAGGAACAATGTTGAGATGTGATAGAACCAGCATCTGAAAAAGGAGGAGTCAGATTAAGAGCAAAGGATTAAGGGGCTTTGATCTATGAAGGAGATAAAGGTTCATTCCTAATTGAAGCAGGAAGGAGGAAGGATGCAGGTAAAGGTGGGTTCTGAAATCATGCAGAAAAGTTCTTACCCTTACTTTTCACTTAAAATCACACACAAAAAAACCCCACATTAAAATAGGGTCACTAAAGAACATACAAGTGTGTTTATATTATATTCAAAGGCTATTCTGTTTCCCCTCAATTATCATTCTTAAGAGCAGGTGCTTTCTGGCCTCAATGTTCTGCCTAATTTGTGTAAGAGTTAGTCTGTATTATCCAAGGGAGCAGCAGGCTTTTGCTCCCTAGCAAAGGACATTGGAAACACGTTAGTTTTGTTTGTTTGTTTGGGTTTTTTTTTTTTTTTTGGATCAATGTGGCTCATTCTTTAAGAGGAAGTTGTTAATTTCTTTGAGTCATTGATTGTGCTTTTTCAGAGAATGTACAATAGTGTGGCAATTAGGAATGACGCACATGTTGAAAAGATTAGTGCACTGGTCTCCGATTGTTTAGTTCTGACTTTAGAAGTTTCATCTGCCTCTGAAAATTTTCAGACCTCCATCTGTATTCCTAGCATGTAAGAAGTGGATCTGGTATGCCATGGCCTTCTTCTACCTAACACAGTGCTAAATCTTCTATAGATATGGAAGAAAATGTCAGCTATATAATCACTGCTCTGGTATTTGTGAATGCTGGTATATCATTTTCCTCAGGAAGATTTTTGGTTTGTATTGGCTTACTTACATGGAAACCAATTAAAGGACAGTGGAAAGTATTTAGGGAGTGAAACAATGCTTGGCAGTGATGCAAATATTATTGGAAAAACTTGTATTTATTTCTCTATGTAGTAGTGATTCTTATCTCATATATATTCATATTTAACCTCATGATAATCCCAGGGAGTAAAATTCTAAAGACCAGAAGATGCACAATTTCCTTAACAAATAGGGCTTGTATCAGCAAGCCCTGTTAATAAAAGATCCAGCCCATCCCGCTTTTGTTGACCAAATTAGAAAACCCATTTAGCATGCAGTTATAATGCTTAGGGGATCATGGTGCTTTAATATATCCCTAAACATAGTCATGGCCAGTGTCAAAGTGAGGGGCTGCCCAAGTCAAACATAGAAGTGTGTACCTGGAGAGTCAGAGTTTTTCTGCTTGGCATGTTTTTATTTAGTGCTCCTTATCTATACGTTAGTGTCTAGTGTGGTGTGCTGGAAAGTTTGAGGACTTCCCTTGCCAACAACTAGCCGAGAGAACGTGGGGAGACCCCTTGAGCTCTCCTGGTACTATAATAATCTATGGGAAGAAAGATTTGAAGTAGATGATTTTTAATGTTCTTAATGGATAGCAATCTGATTAATACTAGGATAATATTAAAGAAAATGATAACCCTGTCCTGTGGTGGGTATATAGAGTGTAATTAGTGATTCAGATAAAGATTATAAACAGAAAACAGCCTGAGAATTTATTTCAAAAAATAATTGACAAAAATTGTGTGAAAGCAAAGAGAGTTACCAGGAAAACACCTTCCAGTCATGCTTCTGTCTTCAGAGAGAAAGAGAGAGACCAGACAGACTCATATTGTTGGGAAACAGGTAGCCGAGCAACTGCTTGAAAAGCCACCAAAGGGAGCCTTCTTCAAAGGGATGGACACATTGCTGAGATAATCCCTGCTTTAGCCTTTGACAGGCTTGCACCTCAGCACTCGCGTCTGTTTGAGCTATTATGTGCTGACTTCAGCATGGGAGCACTGAAATTGGGGCATGACTGCACATTTCA
Organism: Zalophus californianus; assembly: GCF_009762305.2. Lineage (NCBI taxonomy): Eukaryota > Metazoa > Chordata > Mammalia > Carnivora > Otariidae > Zalophus > Zalophus californianus. Next base: position 104,857,171 of record NC_045612.1, on the reverse strand, counting down.
TTACCAACTGTGCTCTCCCAAGCCCTGGGAAAATAATACTCTTTTTAAAACCTATCCCTGTCAATCTAATGAAAAGGGGTATATAATTATAATCAAGTTGTCTTACTATATTTTTCATTTATAGAACATAATCTAGGGTGTCCTCAGATGAATAGAGTTATGATTTTTTATCATGAAATAAAACTAACCTGTTAAAATAGTTTAACAACCAGTGAGAAAGCTTGTTAGGCTAAGTATAATCAAGTAATCACATTTTATAGAAATGACTGGATCTGGGTTTCAAAATAAAGAAGTCTGCTTTGGAAAATATGCAATTAAATGCAACAAAAAATTGGCTATTTCATTTAGGGTAAGGCTTTGAAATTGATATAATGTTATTTTAGGATATTTGTACATGAGAATTTTTACTTATGTATTAGCTTTAGAAAACCCTAGGGAGTCCTAATAGTTAAGTTTATTTAGTTAAAAGAAGTACAGATGATGGGGGCACCTGGGTGGCTCAGTCAGTTAGGCATCTGCCTTCGGCTCAGGTCATGATCCCAGGGTCCTAGGATCGAGCCTTGCATCGAGCCCTGCGTTGGGCTCCCTGCTCTGCAGCGAGTGTGCTTCTCCCTCTGCCCCTCCCCTCACTCGTTCTCTCAATGCCCCCAACTCAAATAAATAAAGAAATAAAGTCTTAAAAAGAGAAGTACAGATGATGAGAGCTTATTTTTGCATTTTGCACCATTATCTGGGTTCTCATGAAAGCCATTGTTCATTTATTCTTTCAGTAAGGTATATATTGAGATTCCACTTAAAGGGATGCATAGATAAATAAGGACTCTGCGCTTGAGAAGCTTAACTTTATTGGTGAAATAATAGAATCCTATTCGAATAGACTAATAGAATTGTAATAGAATTATAAAGTGATAATACCTCTTAATAGATGACATAGGATAACCATATAATGTACCAAGGTATAATATTGTGTTCTTTAGAACTTGGAGGAATTTCAGAATCAATTTAGATAAGCCAGATGTGTTTTGGTCACTTGTACAAAAGGGTGGAATGACAAGTGCGTGTTAAAGAGTGGTGAGGATGATGAGAAAAGTGATAATGAGAAGAAAAAGGAGGAGGGGAAAGGAGAACATTAGTTAACACAGTAAAGGTTACTGTGTGCATTTTTCTAAAAGTTTTTGCATATATGAAATGTTCTTTGAAATATATGCTCTTATTAGTCCAGTTTTGCAGTTAGGGAAATTCAGGATTGGAGAAGTTTGTCTGCCCAAGGCCACGCAGTCAGTAAGTGTATGGTTGTTGTTAAAACTGGGGTATGCCCAGGGCACCTGGGTGGCTCAGTCGGTTAAGTATCCAACTCTTGGTTTCAGCTCAGGCCATGATCTCATGGGTCCGGAGATGGAGCGCCATCCCAAGGAGTCTCCTTGGGATTCTGTCCCTCTGCTACTCCTGCCACGCTCTTGTGCACTTTCTCTCTCTCTCTCTCTCTCTCTCAAATAAATAAACAAATCTTTAAAAAAAAATTGGGGTATGCCCATGGAATGTGAATGTTGAATGTTCCAGAGAAAGACTGAGAAGTGTTAATGGTTTAAGTCTTTGAAATATCTACGGTGGCGAAATAGTAATGTGTATAATACAGTGCACAGCAAGGATGGGTAGACAGTATGGCAAACTGGGGAACTTACAGTTCATCTCCAAGTGGCAACTAAACTCCAGCTGTCTGTGGCTCTCTAGAAATGCTGTCCCAATGTTATCAGATTATCCAAATTTGTAAAGAATCTGAAATAGGGATTCATAAGTGAAACCTCCAGATTATGAAGTATATGGCAAGTGAAACCTCCAAGTTATTAAATATTTGACAATTTTTAAGATAAAATGTTAGAGGGGCTTCAAAGAACACATCAGTCACTGAGCCTGATGTGGTTCAGGATTCATCAGTGCATCATTACATCATTATCCAGAAGCATTTACTCACTTTCTCCAGTTTCTAGTAGTCTAAACTCAGAACAAAACACACAGTAGTTAAAAGTCACTTTCACTCAACATTGATATTCCTAATTGCTTAGTGAATTGATTTCATTGCTAAAATATTTAAGAATAAACACAGGAGCATGTAAAATCGAAGTTGAGCAACATATTTTTAGTTTGTTGCCTTAGCTTGTATGCTCCGAATTGTGAGCATCCCAGCCCCCATCTGATTAACGTCTCATGAGCTATGGCCTTCTCAGTCCATTTCTCTTACACCAGATTATGAAAATTATTGGGAAAAAAGAAGTCTGATGTCTAAAGAGTACGTATGAAGCCCTGTTAGAAACCCATATGACAGTATTAAATCCTTTTCTTTGGCAATCTCAAAGTAGAATTGGGCTCATATTTTTGATAATGGCAAATGTTGGGAAATGTCTCAAAAGAGACTTGACACATGTGCCTGGTGTTTTCTTACTTGCTGTCTTGCTTTCTTCTTCCTTTCTCCTTTTCATCCTTTTTCCTTTTATCCTCACCCAATTTGCTCATAATCCATGCTTTCTGGGTTCTTAATATTGTTCTCCTTGCTCTCTAATCCAATTATAACTTGATTGTCTTGGCACCAGATTCTACTTTATAGCATGAGGCATTGAAATTATAAAAACATTATTGACAAGGTACTAAATGTCCTGGGTAGAATGATGTAAATGGTGAAGAGTATCAACACCTTACCATATGAAGACTCTTAAACTAGGGTAAGAAAAAGAATGTTTGGGGGAAATATGATAGCTGTTATGAAATATTCAGCAGTTCGGCAGTGAAAAAGCTGTAGTATTTCAGCTAAATTGAAAGGCTTACTCTGACTTGGATGATAATGGAAGCAGTGAGAGGTAGGTTTTAATTAAATGAGAATATTCATGACGAGTACTAACTATAACTAGTGTGGTGATTAACTCAAAAGGTAGTTAAGATAGTGGTATAAAGTTTCGAAATTACCAGGCAGAAGTTTTTGGCCTCTAACTGTATGCTCTGGCTCAAGAAGCATAGAGAAAAATTATTAATATGAACTAATGCTGTCGTTCAAGATGATTTTGATGGTATTACAGAGGACATTATTTTATCTAAGTATAAACATTAAAACAGACTACATCATAAATTGACATTGATAGAGACCCAGGGCTCATTGTCATATAAAAATATGAATAAATGCCACATTCTCTTTTCGTATTGAGATTATTTTCTTAATACGCTTATGAATAAAAAGCAATTCAACAACAAAACCAACACATCTAGGGAAAAATTTAAGAAATCATCAAAATATGCCCATAATTATTCCCCTGTAGTATATATTTTCACACATTGTAATTGACTAGGCACATCAGGTGATCTTATTTTTAAGTTTGGAGAGTTCTCATAGCACTTTCTCCTTGCTTGGCTCTGTCATAAAGCTGTTAAAATGCATGCACCTTAAGTCTCCTTTTCAGCACTCTGTACCTACTAATAATCATCTGTCTAAAATATACTGGCCTCACTATTTTAACCATTGTTATCCAAAGGTCATCGCAGTTTTCTAGGAAAATCAGACAATTTGAGATTATTCAAGAAAAAATGTTTTTTATTTTAAATTATGTGGTTAATGTTAAATCGTTTCTTTGTTTTCACTATATAGGTCTGGCTTGGGGTGTATTACAAAGTGACTGGGACATAAATGTGGTTTTTGTTGCACAATTACATGAAGAAAATACTAGGCAATTGTAGAAAATCCTAATAATTGTCTTCAGAAGACATAGCTTTTAAATAACTACAAACTAACACACAGTGTTTTGCTTATGAAATCAAAATTAACAAGCAATTATATTTAATGCAACAAAGGGTTATAGAATATCCTTCTGGAAAAATAACAGGCTGCATTGTAGTCTTAGTCTATGGCCCTGAAAATTTTAGTCACTACTGGTATTCTCTACAGACTTCAGCATGTTATGCTTCAGTGTTCAGCAGTTGTCAGGGAAAAATGTCTGTTCCCTGGAGAAAATGAGATCAGTCCTACCTGTAAGCAAATTGATATTGATGCCTTTTGTCCTAGAAATGCACCTGCATTTTATTAATGTTCTTATTTGGATTATTTTGTTTTAACTGGTTATTTTTCCCATGTTATTCTGTATGGAGAGGAAGCAGCCAAGAGGGGAGCTGTGGAAAGAGGTAGAATTAAATGCTACTGGATTTAGAGTAGGTAGACATAGCTTAGATTACTCAGATGTGTGTTTTAATTGAAATCTGCAATCTTTTCCTGTAGTTTCTTCATAGTCATTACTAGTTTTCTGCTTAAAAGTTGAAAAATATGAAGGGCAACTGCTCTCTACTTCCTGCATTCTCTGTTTAGCCCTAATTGATAGTGAGCTGCTGTGCTAGAAAACGAGGGGAGACCTGTATGAGTCCGTTGAGCATGCTCCAGACAGATTGTGTGGCTTTGTTTGCTGAGGTCTTTGTCTTCCTTATTTCATCCGAGGGAGATGGAAGCCTTTGTGTCCCTTAAGTTTTGAGGCTAGGTGTCAACAAGAGCACTCACTGTGATGAAAGTACAACTGTAATTAAATGGCCTGCAGGTGATCTCCACGCTGCTTTCTGTAACATTCTGGGATGCATATCTCAATTTCTTTATTTCTCTGTTTTGTTTTTTTTTTCCTTTTACCTATTTTAGCTCTTTTGCTGTTCAGTAACACCTCCTATTACTCAGGGAACTAAATGGTTTGAAACATGGTTTTCTTAAAGCTGGTTTGAAAGTTCAGAAGAAATAGGCAGATTTGTGAAACATACTTTAATTCTGTACATTTTCTTTGCCTGTCCCCCACGACCCTAGATTATTGCAAACTGTCCCCTAAAGTATACCCATCGGAAGAAAGCAGTTCAAGTAGGAAAATCCCTTAAATGCTTTTTTAATAAAGCTCAAACTGAGAGGAAAACTTCCCCCTTGAATTAATGAGAATTCAACCATTTTAAAAGTTTGATGACTTTTGAAATTTATATGCTTATATAATCTGACTCCCATCTCTAGGGAGAAAAAAAAAGACATTTTGCTTTCATTAAAGCAAAAATAACCAAAAATGTTGACCATACATTTGCTGTTAAAGATAACTATATTTAATTCAACAGAAATGGGTTTTTCACTGAGTCTAAATGACCTGCAGCATTATAGAATTGGCTGCCGTTCTCTCTGTCAGAAACCAGGCTGTAGAAAGCCAGACCTCTCCTCTAAAGCTGGTACAAAGATTGTGCTTAGGGTTTAAATAAAATGAAAAGAATAAGGTGGAAAATTAGAATATGTTGAAGGTTGAAAGATTTGATCCTGTGACTTTTACATAACTCAGGAAGGAAATAACCCAATTTCTCTCCACTTTTAGTGGAAAAGCAAGTTAAAATCATAGAGGCCGAGAACTTTCTCTATGTGGATTTTCAAACGATTTATATAAAGATCTTGGGGAAATTCACAAAGACCTGGATAATGTTGGAAAATCTTGTGTTTTGAAGGCAGGACAGAGCTGCCTGATACAACAATGCCATCTATTGGCTTCCAAGGAATGTCAATGACCACAGCTTGTTTGGAATGTCTGAAAAGGAGAGAGTTTAGCAGTTTGGAATATGTAAATAGAAGCTCATTAAAGGAGCAGATGCCATTTGTCATGTGCTTTATTCTTGAATGTGGAACTATATATGATGTACATACTCTACATGTATAAATGTAATGCATATAGAAATGCTCACACACATTGTCAGTCACATTCTATGCTAGGTGATGAGCTTTTCTTATATTTTTAAAGTAGTTGGGTTTTGTCTACGTATGGACTAGTAGTTGTCTTACAAGACGATGAGTTTTTATCAGAACAGACAGCAGTCTCTTTTTTCAGTATGTTACTTATATCTTAAGTCTCCCACACCTCCTATTCCCCATAGTTACTGTGATCCCTAAGGAGACTTAGAACAGGAAAAGCACGCAGGACAGGAACTTCTCTCAGTTGAGCTGAATCCGTTCTTCATCCAGATATTAAAACACAGCTTGTGAAAGAGAAATTTTGGCTGCTTTGAAGAAAGAATAACTCAAGTGATTGTGGTTGTCTTGCTCTGTTTGCCTTTAAAGCTTATTTTAAAAATGTGTCCTGTAAAATCAGTTGTAAAAACGTGATGATTTTGAAAGATAGAGTCTAGATTATAACTGCATGCCTAATATTTACATTTGAGTCAAAATATACAGGGGGTACACACATTATTTCATATCATATTAATACTAAGGGACTCGGAAGTACAGAAACCTGAAAACAATGAAGATGTCAAAATTGTCCACTTAAAATGGAGCTAGAAGTTAATGAAGTAATCAGTTCCCATTACTTTTTGTTCTTGAATATTAAGAAAGTGCAAAAGAATAAGGATCTTGACTTGCAGTAAGTTGGGGCTGTGTTTTTCCTAGATTTCCTCAAAGATGGTGAAAAACTTTATAACAAAATAATTAGTTCAAGGAATTCTTATGTTATATATAATTATATGTTGATAGAATTGCATGACAGTTTTTAAGCAATCATTGCAGATAGAAAAATATGTGCTAAAAAAGTAACAATTTAAATAACTCCCTTTCCCTCGTTTTAATCAATTTGATCACTTTAATAATTTGGGGGGTTCTAGGTAGCACTTCACTTGACTGCTACTGATTAGTAATTTGGCTAATTGTCAAATTATAATTATTGCTCTGCAACATAAGTGTTTACTTGAGGATAGTAGACTGTCTAAGTCATTCTCATTTAAAACACTTACACTAATAAGACTTTTCAAACAAACGTGTTTATTTCAATACTGTGGCTCATTTGAAAGAAGAATCAAGTTATAAAATGAGAACCTATTTTATTGTTTCTATTGCCTCAGTAAAAACACAAAATAGCACATTGTTTCCCAAACGTAAGTGCTATAAGCCCCAGTTTGTTTATGTCTGCCACGTTGATTACAACCTGTGCTTTATATACATAATATGTCTTTAAATTGACTTTTATTTTTTAAAAATAAATTTTGAAAGAAAGGTTTATAACACATAAATGAAAAACTTCAATTTCCATAAATAGTAGATCATTATTTTTAAAAATTGAAAAGTATTACAATTTTGTTGTATTAATATGATAAGTTAACCATTATTACATCTAATTGATTACCAAAAATGAGAATTTTTAGGAAGAAAAATTGAACTATATTTCATCACCCAGCAATAATGGCATATGTGGTTTAATTCATGTTAAAGTGTGGTTCTTGGGGGATGCCTGGGTGGCTCAGTTGGTTAAGCATCCAACTCTTCATTTTGGCTCAGGTCACAATCCTCAGGGTCATGGGATCGGAGCCCTGCATCAGACTCCACGCTGGTTACGGAGCCTGCTTAAGATTCTCTCCCTCCCTCTCCTTTTTCCCTCCCCTCCTAAAAATAAAAAGAAAAGAAAATGAAGTACAGTTCACAGTCAATGGGAAGTTTATATTCAGTTCTAATGTGAACTAGTAGTGAGAAGCACAATTTGCGTATGTAAGTCCTAGGAAAGGGTAAAAAGGTAAAATCATTTAACTTGTTTTCCGATAGTGTTCAACACTAAGATCAATCCTAAACACGTTGTAAGTGACTTTGGTTCAACAAACCTTTGTGTCAAGCTTCTGCGTTAAGAAACTATTTGAAGAGCATCTGCTCTTTGGAAAGAATCTGGATTAACCATTCATTGCTGCCATGTTTCCATACTGTACAGAATATTTTCAGTAGTCTTCACATGTTTCCATAACCAGATCAATTAAGAAACCTTGGCTGTCTATAGTTGTTGGTATATTGAATATGTGAAAGTAACGAAGACATGTTCTTAGGATGCTGGCTGGGATAGTACAGAATGATCACCTTCTAGAAGGGAACATTTATTATGTGTCAGGCATTATGGTAAATGTATCATATCACTTTTCATGTAATATAACCCTCACTACAACCTTCTTATATGGCTACTATTATTACTCCCATTTTGTAGGGAACAGGCTGAGGATCAGTCAGGTGAAGTGATTTGACCAAAGTCGCATAGCTAAACTTGCTACCTTGATGAACAATGGCAAGATGCTGCCTGCTGCAGTTCTGCCTTATGCTTAAAGGACTTGGTCTCTGGCGTGGGGCTTGGCCCATGGTTCCTCCCCAGGAGACACAATGCAGCCTAGCCCAGCTCTGAGGAATCATTCCCAACTATCCACCCAAACTTTCCTGCCCAGCTCATCCTTGGAAACCCAGGAACAGAGAGTATGACTAGAATATTCAAGTGTGATTTAGAGGAGCCAGGGAAGGAAATAATGACAGTTCTCCAACGTTTGCTTGATGTCTTTTCTACCTGGTCCAGGCTTTCCCTTTGTCTCACCCTCATACTTTAGTCTGAATATCTTCAAGAACTATTTCTTGTACCATGACTACACATAGCCACTTCAGAGACACTGACCAGTAAAACCAGTTCTAAACTTACAGGTCTTCTGGGGAATCTTTAACTGCCCTACAAATGTACATATTTTACATATTTTTTGTCTATACTTATTTTAAAGTATGATAGAAGTGAGTTCTCTTAAAATAAGTAATTCATTTCTGAAACTTACAATGAATGCCTGTCAATTCACTGTGGAATTGTGTTATCAGGTGACTACTTTTTTTAAATTTTTTTTATTTATTTATTCATGAGAGTCAGAGAGAGAGAGAGAGAGAGAGAGGCAGAGGCAGAGGGAGAAGCAGGCTCCCCGCCTAGAAGGGAGCCCGATGCGGGACTCGATCCCAGGACCCTGGGATCATGACCTGAGCCGAAGGCAGACACTTAACCATCTGAGCCACCCACGCGCCCTTATCAGGTGGCTTCTAAGTTGTATCTTAGTTACTAGCTTTTCGGTTTTCTTTTACATTTCTAGATTTTTTTGCTTTATTTAAGAGAAATGCCTATGTATTTGAGAAATTTTAGAAAAATATACCCATGATAAAATGGAAAAAAAATAAATAAAATCACTATTAATCCCCCTGCCTAGAGATAGCCACTTTTAAGATTTTTTTGTGTATATCCTTTTCTATTTACATTGATTTTTAATTTCAGTTAAGTGAAAACTCCATTTCTTTTTTATGGTTTTTGCTTTAAGGGAGCCATTTCCTATACCTTGGTTGAGAATCTCATATTCATTCCTCTTAAAGTCCTTATTTTTTATGGGTCATGCTATTATTTTTTTTAAGAATGGAAAAAGTATTCTTATTACCCTGAGACGGTATGGAAGTCATATATTTCAACCAAATATGATGCTGTTTTCTATGCAAAGGATGTAAATGTTTTATTTCTTTGTTCTCACAGACTTGTTTATCTTTTCTCTTTCCCTAAATTTCAGGAGTGTGCTAGTCTTCCCTTTCTTGCTAGGCTGCTCTTAACAGCTGTTAGGAGACACTGGTCTCTTAACACTGGTCAGTGTCTCTGAAGTGGCTATGTGTAGTCATGGTACAAGAAATAGTTCTTGAAGATATCCAGACTAAAATATGAGGGTGGGACAAAGGGAAAGACTGGACCAGGTAGAAAAAAGGAAGGCAGCTGTCACCGTATCAGTTGCTTGATGAGAGTCTGCTAATCCAGAGGTCCTCTCTTAGTGGTTTTGCACTGGTATAATTCAGTGGTTTTCCAGACTGGCTAAATAAGTGAATTACTAAAATGTTTAGCTCTACTGGGTGTTATACACAACTAATGGATTGTTGAACACTACACCAAAAACTAATGATGTACTGTGTATTTGGTAACTGAACATAATTTAAGAAAAATAAGTAGATGAAATATTTAGCTCTTAAAGCAAATGTTCCAGCTCCACCTCAACCATCGTCCACAAGATATTCCCAGTGCTTCATGGTTGAGAACACCCTGATTGAACCATTCCCACTAACACACATCATATCATAGTACCTGGCACATGGTAGGATCCATAAATACATAGGTTTTAAAGTGAATAGAATGAAATCTTGCCATTTGCAAGGACCTGGATGGAACTAGAGGGTATTATGCTAAGCGAAATAAGTCAGAGAAAGACAAAGACCATATGATTTCACTCATCTGTGGAATTTAAGAAACAAAACAGATGAACATAGGGGAAGGGAAGGAAAAATAAGACGAAAACAGAGAGGGAAACAAACCATAAGAGACTCTTAACTGTAGATTGCAAACTGAGGGTTACTGGAGGGGAGGTAGGTGGAGGGATGGGGTAACTGGGTGATGGACATTAAGGAGGGCACTTGATGGAATGAGCACTGGGTGTTCTCTGCAACTGGTGCATCACTGAATTCTACCTCAGAAACTAATAATACAGTATATATTTAATTGAATTTAAATAAAAATGTAAATTAAAATGAATAGAATTCTGGCAAGATTTACCCATGGAAAGCATGAGGAACATTATTATTTGGTGACTTTTCCTTTGTACAGAAATCAGTTATTCATTTGCTTACAGTTTTCTCAAAGACTAATGGTCCCACTTTAAATGAATTGGTTTTACACTGTGAGCTTCTGGTTGTAATTTGAATTCAGGACACTAGTGCATTTGCCATTTCTTTTCGTATCTTTTTGAAGACTGCCTGTACATAAGAACTTAAGTGGGATGTTTTGTATTTTTTCCAGTTCCTTGAGAACGGTTTTTGTTGTGTTTTAAATGGCAATACAAATAAAATCCAAAAGTTCTGGACATTTCTGATAATACTTTGGTTGTTTATTTAACAAGTAAATGCCTCATGCCCTTTTTTTTTCCACTTCAAGATGGGGTTGATTGATAAACACAAACTTTAATTCTCTTACGTTTAAAAAGATATCAATGCCCTTTGAATGTTTAATTCCTCTTGATAATCACCGTGATCCTTTTTAGAATTCACTGGAAAAATATTGAAGTCTATTTGAAACTAGAATGCCAGACAATGCGTATATTAATATAGTGTTCAGTTCAGTACTATGTAAAAAACAGTCCTGTCATTGTTTTATATCCTTGTTTTCTGGTAAGGGATTTTTTTTTTCCAGTTGGAAAGAGAAAAGAGAAAAAGTTTAATGAAAGACCGTCAAATATGGCCATTGTTCTTATAGTCCCGGTGCTTATGTAAGCCTTCTGCTTCAGGGGGAGTATTGGTGCAGCCAAGGTAGCTCTATTAGTCTGTGTATATTAATGTAAATATAATTTCCTTATATATATGCCTATCCATAAAGAACCTAATCATCGTTATGATTTTTTTTTTCAAATAATGGCCAGTCCTTGGGGGAAAATACCTATAATATAAGGACAGTTGCCAATGAAAAAAGCATTGTTTAGATGGAAACCCAGAGTAACTCAACCAATGAGGTTATTACTTGTGCTTACACACTTGATCAAATTAATAATTTATTCAAGTGGTAGTATTCAATTCAAAATATTTGTATCTTGAAAATAAATAATCCCTTGAAGAAAGTAAGTGATTGGAACAAGAAAGTATGTAAGAAACGTGTGCATAAAATAGACATAGTATAACATATAATAGATAAAGATTTTCAAGGTGATAGAGATTAATCCAACACTTTACAGGAGCTGAAGGACTAAGATAGTTCAGTATTTAACTTCAAAAACATGCGCTTCAGTCCTCTCACAATTGTTTGAGTCTACTGAGGGACTAAGTAGAGAAGTGTCCATGGTGAGAAAGATTCAGCTCTAGACTAACATTGGTTCTGACCAAGAAAAGAAAGAAAAAAAAAAAGAAAAAGGAAAGGCCAAATAGGGCACATCTTTCTATTTCATGACTTCCATGTCAGGAAGAACCAGCACAATTTAAATATGGAACAACTCATTTAAGCCATAAACTTTGTCAATAAGCTCAACTTTACATGTAACTTTGATATGTTAATTTATTTATTCAAAGCGTCAGTAATATACTTTCTAACTTATGCATAAGACTGGGAAAGTATTGGAACACCCACACTTTGAGTATTCGTTCCCTTTCACTAATTATCATAAATATGTCATGGGCAGCAGAAGAGGAATAGAAAATCAAGCAGGTAATCCTGCACTGCCTGCCAAAATTTGTGGTGGATTTGCTTTTGTTTTTTTCACATTCACTTTGGTTGTTCTTTATAAGGTTATTATAAACCCATAGGATTTTTAGATAGACACTTGGAATTAAAGGTTTTCATTTTTATACTCTAGTAACTGTAGATGTATTTGAGTACCGTCAATACCTGTGTAAGAAAAGGTCTCCAGGTACCTGGGTGGCTCGGTTAGTTAAGCGTCTGCCTTCGGCTCAGATCATGATCTCAGGGTCCTGGGATTGAGGCCCATGTTGGGCTTCCTGCTCAGTGGACAGCCTGCTTCTCCCTCTCCCTCTGCCTCTCCCCCCAGCTCATGCTCTCTCTCTCACTCTGTCTCATAAATAAATAAATTCTTAAAAAAGAAAAAGAAAAGATCTCTTTTCCAAAAATGTAGAGCAAGTACTAACGCTTATCCACTTAGGAATAAGAGGAAAAAAAAATCTGTTACTAAGGCTATTTGTTCATACTCCCAAAGTATCCAAGGAGTTGTTAGAGCTTTCAGCTCTTTACGTATTTCCATCAAATATGAATACGAATTGGTCCTTCTAGTAGTTTAGACCAGTCATCCCCGTTTCTCCCTTACTGGTCTATATTTTATTGGGTATTTTGTTTCATATTATTTTCAACTACATTGGAAATCACTTGATCTGAGTTAAGCATCCTAGCCCACAACACTCAGAGGCTAATTCCAACAATTACTGTACAGCTTCACATATACGCATTTCAGCTTATCTGTCACAGTGGTGTTACACAAATTGAATGGGTCATAAACTTAAGACTTGCAGCAAATGTCAGCAAAATTACTCTCACCAAAACACTAGATATGTGACAATTAGTTTTCCCACTATTTTCATTATTTTTTTTAAATCTCTACTGATTATACATCATCTCTTACACACAGTTGCCTTTGAACTGATTACATGTGATGGACTTAACCACGTTCTTAAAATGTCTCAGACCTGAGATGAGCAATTGTATAGACAGAGCAAACCTGCTAGAGATGAATGGCCTGGTTTTAAATGATCTTGCTGACCTCTAAACTCCTCTTGTGATACTGGGCAAGTGACTCTTGCTCTGGGATATAACCACATATGGATTTATAAGAGTTTATCAAATGCAAGTTAAAACTTCTGTGTGCAATATACTAGAAAGGACACCAATTTTCTGGTTAATTATAGTCTGTTAGAAAGACATAGTGCAACTTCACAATTGTCCATCTAGTACTTAGTCAGGAGCTTGTCATCTATGGAGGAGAGTTAAGTCTATAGTTCTTCAGTCTTTTCCTTCTTTCTTTTCCCCCCATGCTCTCTTTTCCCTTTCTCGTCACCTTCTGCTTTATTCCCTTTGAATCCAGCTACACATCCGCATTCCCTGCCATCACTGCCCCTCTGCCTTTTTCTGCTCCCTTTCTTTTCCTGTCTTATGTCTTCCAACTACTCCCTGTGTCCCCTACATTTTTGTTGTTGTTGTTGTTGTAGTTTAAACGGGTATTCTCCATGGTTATCCTATTTATTTTTGGTATGAATTCATCACTTTTAAATTATTATAGTATATTGTCACTTAAGCATTTCATTACCAAGTTTCATATTAGAGCCTTGCTAATCAAAGTATGGTCCATGGGTCAGCAGCTTGGACATGACCAAGGGACTTATTAGAAACAGAAATATCAGGACCCACCCCAGACTTTGAATTAGAATCTGCAATCCAACAAGATCACTTGGTCATTGGAATACACCTGAAAGTTGAGATGCACTGTACTAGAATACATCTCCCTTATGCTAAAGTAGCATTAAAAAACAGGTTTACAAAATAGTGTTAGTTATATGTAATTTTAAGGGAAAAAAGGCTAAAAGAGTATAGTTTCTTTTTTCTTTTATAGTGGAAGCTTTGTAAGGACAGAGATACTCTTCTTAAATATTTAATATGCTTCTTAAAGCTTTAAAACGTTATGGTATTAGCTGTTATCCTAGGAAGCTTTTTAATCAGTAAATATTGAAAACATTAAGATTTGTCACATGTATATAAACTAAGGTCACAGGTAAAAACTAACCTTCATTTATATCCTTCAAAATGTACAGGCCATAAATTTTATTATGTTTATGTTTGATAAAACAATATGATTGATTATCATTACTAGAGGTAGTGATTGTGGAAAATTTACAATCTGAGAAGCATTGTGTGGGACACTTTACAGAAGTTAACTTATTTGGTGCTTACATCAACACAACTAGATAACAAAGCTATAATCCCCATTTTCAGAAGAGGAAACTGAAGCTATGTTTCCTAGGCTCATCAGTGGCAGAGTTGAGATTGAAACCCAAAGTCCATCTGATGCTAGAACTTCAGTTTGTAAATATCATGTTATACTGCGCCCCTTAGTGGATAATGCACAATTTGGCTCATCAGTTGGACTAGCAGTAAAAAAAAATTGTATCATAATAGCAAATCTTAGATATCTGTGAAGTTTTCATAATGAAAATGTTGCTATTCTTTCAACAATCACAGTGGAACCAGTAATCTCCCTTTTTATATTAGTTAGAATGCCTTCATACTTTTTAAAATCCTCAAAACATTTCACCCATGTATTATTTTTATTAGTGTATTTTATTTTATAAACTTTTAACTATTTGTAAATGAGTTTTTTTCCTTCCTATTACAACATGGTAGTTAAACCCTTAGTTCTGGAATACAATTCTTTGGGTTCTCATCTGGCTTCAGTGTTTTTAAGATATTACAAGGCATATTAACCTTCTCTACTTCAAAGAGCTCATCTTTAAAATGTGGATATAAAAGAGTATCTATCTCACAGTTTTACTTGGAGGCTTATGTTGGGTAATTTATGTAAATTGCTTAACACATTTCTTATAAAAATTAAGCACTCAATAAATAGTATCTGTTAATATAAGATTTTCATGGCTTGAGAATACAAATTTTGTCATACACATCTTTGTATATATGAGTTCTGAGATATGATGGGCAATTTTGGAACTGTGTCCCGCTGAAAGCATTAAAAAACCTATCAGTAGCTTAAACAAAGAAAGATACATTTTTCTCATATGAAAAGAAATCCAGAGGCAGGCATTTAAGCACTGATGTGCCAGTAAGAAATCAAGTTTCTTCCAACTTTCTGTACCACTGTTTTTTAGTTTGTGAGTTCATCCTCATGTTCACATAATTGCTGCAATAAGCTAGATACTGTGTTCACATTCCAGAAAGATATGAGAGAAAAGGGTAAAAGAAGAAAGGAAAAGGTTAGGGATGCTGGTAGAGAATGCTAGAGGAGTCTATCCGTGCTAAGAATCTTTCCTGATACTCCTGTCAAATGACTTCTGCTTGTATCTTCTTGGCAAAAAATTGGATATATCTACGTTTGGCTGCAGGAAAGTCTAGGAAGGTAAATATTTAGCTTTTAGCCTCTATATAAAGGAAAACAATAGAAAAGAGGAGTCCTGAATGTCTTTGGGGGTAACTGATCCAAAATATCCACTCTAGTACTCATTAATCAGTCATTCAATCAACCAAGGAAAAAAGTCAACACGAAATCCTTTACAGAAAGCCTCAAGCATTTTTATATGAAATGAAATCCATATATATTTAAATATAATGATTCCCTTTATCCAGTATTTTGCCACTAAATTGTTTGAAGTAAGGAATGAAACTTTACACAGATAATTTATTTTGGCAGTGTTGCCATGGTGACAGGGAAAAAATTGTCCCTAGAACAGACCCTGGAAAAACTGCTCTTAGCAAATACTCGGAGGTGTTTCTGCTGCTACAGATAATCACAGGAGTTGCCAGAAATTAAAATGTGCAAAGGATAAATACAAATTTTTCTCTTTCTTTACCATGTTGGAGAGATCTTAACTTCTTTTTTAACCTCCATAGTCTTTCTGTCACATTTTGTAGCTTCTTTCTTTGCATTGGCTTTATGACCGCTCACTTACCACTTTTTCCATTTCAGTAACCACTCAAACTTGTATCATTTGTGGATATGTGATCTCAGGAAATCCTTACCTGGCCTCTTTGTCTCTATCCAATCCCCCTTGACCCATTGTTTTATGATCTCCGCCCCCCACCCCCGCAAGGCTCATTTAATCTTCTGTGGCTTTTTTTAGTCCTAAAAGTCATCAACAGACTGTACCCTACAGAGGTGCAGGATGAGCTCACTGTTCTTCCCCTTGCCACACGCTGGTAGCCTCACATTCATGAAGACCCTCCCCTATCGCTATAAAAAGTCCTTATCATTCTACCTTTTTTTTTAACAGATTTTATTTATTTATTTATTTATTTATTTATTTATTTATTTATTTATTTATTTATTATTTAGCCTGTGAGCAGGGGGAGAGGCAGAGGGAGATGGCGAGAGAGAATCTCAGACTCCTCGCTGAGCAGGGAGCTGGATGTGGGGCTCAATCTCATGACCTTGAGATCATGACCTGAGCTAAAATCAAGAGTCAGATGCTCAACCACCTGAGCCACCCAAGCGCCCTCCTTGTCATTCTACATTTAAAGGGATACCCCTGATCTAGAATGTGTTTGATTAATGTAAGATGACTTGAACTAACTGATTCCACATTGAATTTTTCTGTCCATTCTTTCCTCTTTGTCACTATTCTTTACAGATTCCTTGATTCATTCACTGATTCACTAGCAGATACTTTTTTTGTGTGTGCCAGACCTTTCGGTATACATGGGATTTATAGAAATAACAGAGTATGTTCTCCAGGAGATTGCAACTATTGGGGAAAAAATGATTTTATATTACTCTTAGGGTAGTCTCTAGTTTTTTGGAAGTTTTGAACTGTAGTTGATCCACCCCCTTACTCTCCCCCTGCCAATACACACATCCCCTTTTTCCCTCCCCCACATTGATATGGAAGTTTCTTAAGGGCAAGAGGGGTTCCATCTATGTGTTTCTTTTGGCATTACATTTTCTACCATAAGAACACAATAGGGTCCTATTAAAAATTAGCTTTTCTAAAATATTCTGGGGAAGTACCTGAAAAAAATAGAGTGAGAAAAGGATAAACTATTTTCTTGACTTGTGAGAAGATAATACAACAAACTACCATGTAGTGTGATTCAATGAAGAGTCATGAAAAAATACATCTTTAACCTCAGAAATTAAAAATAATAGACATTATTAATAATCATATCCTGTGTATGTATATATGCAGTATAGTATGATGTTGTTACACTGCTGGGTTAGCAGAACAGAAATTTGAGTGTAATGTAAGTAGAGATAAAAGATTATTTCCACTTCTGTGTTTTTCCAATCTACTGTTTTTCAAAAATCTATCAAAAATTAAAAATAATGACATTTTCTGTTTGTACAAAATTTTATTCCATATTTTCTTATTTTTCTTGTAACATCTTTGATTTTTTTTGTTTGAAACACATATTTACCACTGTTCAATTATACCTACATTATATTTTACTCATGGAAGATTATTAGGTCCCATAAAAAAGATGTAACTCAGTATTTCAGTTCTCTCTCAAACAGAGCACCTCTTTTTATAAACTTGGGTGAAGACTGAATGCTCAGGATGTATTCTTTTATGTGAACATCTAGTTAAGTCAAATACTAAATGAATTTTTTTCATCTTAAGAATTAGTAGTTTTTCTCCCATAGTAACATAATCTTTTTCTGTAATCTGTAATATTTCCCAAGAAGTTAGACTCTTTGTAAATGTTTGAATCTTATTTTTTGTTCTGCTTTGGCTCAAAGATCTCACTCATTGGAATTACAAAACCCTTTCTCTTATTGCTGAAAGCATTTAATGTATGCAAACTTACATTTGGCTTGAGAGCATTTTTAAAAATAAACTTTTCAAGTTGGAATGTTCTTAGTGAATTCAGGCTTTTATGATGCTGTTTGATTTGGCATATGTTCCTTGTGATAGCTGCATTGAAAACACTTGCATTTGAGAGACTTTCCTTGCCTTATTGGGACATTTCAACTCAATTTATAGTTATCAGTAGGAAAAGAAAGAAAACATTTTCATCCAAAAGAGGTTTCAGTAGGATTTAGCAGCAAGTACTTTAAAAAGAACAGCAGCAGCAACCTTGAACTTTTGCCCACTTCTTTAAAACAAAGAAACATAACAAGATTATCTCTTCCTTTTTTAAGGGTCCACAGAAGGAAGGTTCTTTCTAGTCTACTTGAAAATGTAGCAGTCTTCTTCAAGAAACTTTTTTTTTTTTTTTTTTTTTTTTTGCTGGATCCATTTTCACTCAGAACGGGACTGAATTTATTACGTGCTGTTATCTTTAATGCTAAAGTTTTGGCCATTGCCTGAATGAATGGATCTTTCACAGAGACTGTGTATCAGGATGCTTTTGCCTTCACATAGTCATCAATTCTCAGAGTTTTAGACCATAAAGGTGGTTACTATTTATTTAAAAGAAGCCTAAGATAAAGTGTTTCCATTGTTACAAAGGTACACGTATCATAAGGGGACAGCTCCCTGATTCTTCACACATGGAACCCTCCTAGGAAATTAGCTTTTACTGAAACTCCCTTTTTGCTCTGTGGTAGTCCTTACTCTCCAAAGGAAACCACTGTTCAGACTTCTGACAGCATAGGTTATTTTTCTTATTTTTGTCACTTTTATAAATGGGATCATACACAATGTACTCCTTTGTGTCTGGCTTCTTTTGTTCAACATTATGCCTGTGAGACTTGTGCACGTCATTGCATGTAATTGAAGATCGTACTCATGACTGTGTAGTAGTACAGTGTGGGAAATATGCTGTAATTGTTATATATGCTCTACTGTTTCAGTAGTTTCCAGTTTATAGATGTTAATAGTGTTGCTATTAGCATTGAAGCATTCACTATATTATCATTTAGTATATGTTTTTACATGAACATAGGTATGGAATTGTATTTGATAAGTACGTAAGAGAGGAATTACTTAGTTACAAGGCATGGATATGTGGAGCTTCAATTGAGACAACCAGTTTTCCAGCTCAAGGCCTCTTTTTCTTCATTCTGAGGATCCTGTTTTGAGTTTGGTAAATATATTTCCCAATCATTAGGAAAAAATAGAATATGTGAGCTGAAAGCATGCGGGCATCGAATTGCATTTAATTAAAAATGAAGATGTGACACTGAGGGGAAAGAGTAGATTCTTACTAGGTCACAAAAGAACATATCCCAAAATGCAAAAAAAAAAAAAAAATTGTACCTTGAGTATATTAAAGAGTTAAAAGGTTAAAGCCAGGTTTTTGAAAAGTGACCTAGTTTTTTTTTTCTCTCTCCCTTTAAAAGAATGTGATAGGTCACTGAGGGGAAAATAAATCCTTGTCATTTCAGAAAGCTTTCCTGTTCTTTCTTGTAGAAAGTAAAATTCCACCTATAAAACATGAAGATTAAACTTGAAGGAGGTCACCAGAGATAACTCTAGCCATCAAAACACTTTTTTTTCTTTTTACAATTTTTCTAATGTAAAGTTACATCATTAATCTAGAATATTTGCAGCTATATTCATCTCCTTTGTTTCACTTTTTAATAATATTGAACTATTTTAGGATATCTGATCTTGCCATACGAACCATTGAAACTTTTTTTTTAAAGATTTTATTTATTTATTTGAGAGAGAGAGAGCATGAGCAGGGGGAAAGGGGTTATTTATTTATTTATTTATTTGAGAGAGGGAGAGAGAGCATGAGCAGGGAGCCCGATGTGATGGGGGGTTCGATCCCAGAGCCCTGGGATCATGACCTGAGCCGAAGGCAGATGCTTAACTGACTGAGCCACCCAGGCGCCCCAAGAACCATCAAAAGTTTTGTTACAATTTTTAATAGATTTTGATTGATTGAACCAATTCCAGATTGGGTGTAGAGGAACAGGGCAGTACCTCCCTTGTGTATTCACCTCTTGGGGGGCTGCAGGAGGTGTTTACAATTAAATTGCCAGTTTATACTTAAATTGAATTAGCTAACAATTTTCCAAAAACATCTTGGTTCAGTGATACTCTTTTAGTTTATCTCTCACTGTCAAAGTCTTCTTCAATGTCATTTTAAGTGAGAAAGTCAAATGATATGTTGAAACATTGGCTTGAAGAAAACTGCAGTTTGCTTTGATGAGAAGGAAAAATAATTTCCAATATTAGACTGAAAAGAAATATGAAAGAAGTTTCACTGGAAGATCTTTGCCTTTCATCCTTTTAAGGTTTCATGGAACTATTATAGGAATATTCCATTTTGTCTAAGATGTTCCTTTAAGCAACTTTCTAAGCCTCAAGGCATTTATCGTAAGAATTGTATTCTTCAGCTGTTCTGCCAGAAGTCTTTTGTTTCAAAAAGCCTTTGGTAAAATTCTTTAAATTTGAATTTAGGCCTGAACAACAACAACAACAACAACAAAGTACTTAATATTGCTGCCTTTCTCTATGTAATGATCAGCTCCTCTTATGCTCTTTTTTTATACTGGTGAACCATTTTCTTGAATCCTTTTCTAAAATGAGGTTAAGGAATAATGTGACATAAATCTTATATGTATGCTCTGATTTTTAAAGAGTCTTTATTTTTACTTTTGTTAGTCCAAATATAGAAATTATCTCCTCCCATTCCCCTCTTCTCAGTTAGCTGCCAATGGTCTGGAACTTAACAATTTTACCTCATGTGATTCTATTTGTTTGTAATCCTATATTCAACATTGTACTGAAGTCTGTTAAACATTGATAAGCTGCTTTTTATGCAGTAGGTCCTCAGAGAGCATTGCACTAAAATGCTGTAAAGACTGGATTAGGTTTAGGTATTGTAAGGTGGTTTCGAGACATTTTCCTAGTGTCTTTTCTTCCAAAGGTGCCAAATCAACTTGGCCTTGATTTAATATTGCTAAAATTGTAATGCTGAGCTGACTTGGAGCTTCAAATACTTCAAAATGAGTTTTTCTGGGAGTGATTTAACAAATAGTTCTATTTTTTTAAGTACTACAGAATGCAATGCACACATGGGACGTTATTGTGTAGTTGCTATGAGGCACTGAGTTCTTTGCCAAAATCTGAAGTTCCTTTTATTGCTATTCTAGTTGTACCTTCTTCTGTTATCTCTTGCCAGGATTCTAACGGCCTCATCTGATACTGTTTTTATTTAGTAAGGAGAATTTTACTGTGTTGAATTTCTTTGCGTTGTATGGAATTAAATCATCCTGCATTCCAGAGATAACTAGTATTAACATTTGGGAGTATATCCTTAGATGTTTTCTATACATAGACCTATATTTTGAAAATTAAAATGGTGTTGTACTTTACAGGTTGCTTTATAACTCACTTTTAAAATATTTTATTATATAATATTTTGTACATAAAATATATATGTGTATTTATAAGACATATAGAGTCATAAAATTAACACACCTGCAAGCACCACCTAGCTGATAGAATAGGACCAATACGTTGAAGTCTCACGTGTTCCTATGAAATATTACTCTTTTCCCTCTTCTATAGTGATAAGTGCTCTTGTGAATTTTGTATTTATTATTCTCTTCCTTTAAAAAATTGTTTCACTGTATACATATGTATCCACAAATAGTCTTTGTGTGTTTTTGAGCTCTATATAAATGTTGTAATGCACATAATCTTTGCTGATTCATTTATAATTCACCATTTTCTCTGAGATTCATCCACACTCACAAATATAGCTGTGGTTTCATCATTTTGAATTCCATTTAGTATTCTGTGATATAAATATATGACACTTTGCAGTTATGGTCTTGATGGCAGGTGGCTTGATCTCAGGTTTTATTCTAACATATAGTACTCATATGAAAATTACTGTATATGATACTGGTACACACGAGCAAGAATTTCTTCAGAGGCAGTGACTAAGAATGAGATTGATGGCTTATGATGTGTATGTACAGACTTCAAGATGTTGCAGTATTCTTTTCCAGAATGGTCCACAAATGACCGTAAAACCATTAGTGTATAAAAGTTCGCATACTTCCACACTTTTACCAGCCCTTAGTATTATCTAAAGCCTTAATAAAGTGCTGCCTTATTTAATTTACATTTCCTTGATTAATAGTGACATTGAACATCTTTTTACATTTATCACTCGTGTCTTCTTTTGTGTGAGGTAACTGCCTGTCCCTCGTATTCTGCATAATAATTTTTGTCAGCTTTGTGATGGTAAATATCTCCTCCTTGTTTGTAGGTTGTATTTTCACCTTATTAATGATACATTTATAAAAGTAGAAGCTCTTAATTTTAATGTGGCCATATTTATTAATCTTTACTTATGGTTTGTGCTTGAGTCTTGTATAAAGAATTTTTCCCTCTCCTAAGATCATGCACATATTCTCCAGTATTTTCTTCAAATTTATTTAAATTTTTCCTTTTCACCTTTAAATCTACAGTCTACCAGGAAGTGAGTCTTTGAATGGTGTGACAGAATGGTTTGATTTCTTTTTTCCCCCTATAAAAATAGTCCTTTATCCTAGTACCTTATGTTAAATAATTGGTTCTTTCCCCACCAAACTGCACTAACAACCCCGGTCCTATATCAAATGTTTTAGAATACACAGAGCAGCTATAAAAGATAATCTCCTGAATTTCAGTGGGCTAATACAGTGTGACTGGTTTGGGTCAGTGCTTTCCTCCTCTTGATAATTCAAAGATCCGGGCTTGTTTCCTCTTGTTTCTCCACCATCCACTAGGGCACTGTAGTCAGATGGCACATGGAGGAAGAAAAGATTAGAGAAGACATGCCAGCTTCTTAAACACCTTGGTCGGAAAACGATATCACAACTCCTATATCATTGGCCTAAACTAGTCATGTAGCCTTGTATAAATGAAAAGGGTGTCGGGGAACATTGTTCTCTGATGAGCAGCAGCTTCCCAGAGTCATCTCTGCTATATGGAAGAGTAAGATTTTGTAGTTATCTCAGCTGCGTCGAGTTTCTGTGTATGCATTGATCCCTTTCTGTTTGGTAGGACAGGTCCTTCCACCTTGTTGATCTTCCAGTGTGTCTTACCTATTATTTGTCCCTTTGTCAAGTATTACAAAGAAAAATTGGCTATTTTAATTGGAAAATCTATAGATCAGGTTGGAAAGAATCAATATATTTACATAATGAGTCTATCCATTAGCATTGTATCTCTCTACTTACATGGGCTTAAATGTCTTTTTTGTCCTTTATAATCTTATTCAGAAAAAAATCTTACACCTTCTTGTATTTATTCCTAGGGATTTTATTTTTGTTAATATAAACTATCTTTCCTAAAATTTAGTTTTCTGTCTGTTGTCAATACATAGACACATAATTGATTTTTAGATATAAATCTTGTATTTTGATATCTTGGTTTGATTAGTTACTAATTGTAGTCATTTGTGTTCAGATTTTTGGGGGGGTTGGTTGTATGAGGAAATCATGTAATATATACATATATAGGATTTATTTCTTTCTCATTGTTAAGTTTGGTTGTCTTACTGAGTTAAAAGTGGTGATGATCTTGATTCGTTCCTGAATTTAGAGGGAATTATTTTGAAATTTCATTTTCAAATATGTTTGCTATAGATTT
Source organism: Zalophus californianus (assembly GCF_009762305.2). Classification (NCBI taxonomy): domain Eukaryota; kingdom Metazoa; phylum Chordata; class Mammalia; order Carnivora; family Otariidae; genus Zalophus; species Zalophus californianus. Next base: position 104,833,590 of record NC_045612.1, on the reverse strand, counting down.
TTGTTTATAATGCATTGTAGCTGTCGTAATACATTGCAGGATTCTGTTTGCCTTTGTTTTGTTTAGAATTTTCTTTCTGCTCATAAGTAAAATTGACTGATGATTTTCTTATACTGTCCTACTTAGTTTTGGTATCAAGATTATACTGGCTTAATTTGGGGGTTATGTTCCCACTTTTTGTTTCTTAAAATTATTTCTATAAGCTTTGAATTATCTCTTCTTCGGAATTAAGTAGAACCCACCCATAAAGTCATTTCAGCCTGGTGTTTTCTTTACAGAGATACTTTTTACTGATTTTGTTTTTCTAGTGGTTAAGGAACTCTTCAGGGTTTCTTTCTTTTTTTTTTCCCCCTTCTTAGATTGGTTCTCGTAACTTCTTAGTTTCAAGAAATTTGTTTAATGTATTTTAGCTTTCAAATTTATGGGCATTTTTAAAAATAACCCTTAAAATCTCTTTTGTTTGCCTCTTCCCTGTATTTGTACCTTCTTCTCTTTTGCCCTGATCAATTTTTCACGTGGTTCTAAAATTTTAAACTTTTCTCTAAATATTGGCAATTTTGATGTTGTCTGTTAATTTCTGTTCTTATTTTTATGCTATTTTCCTTCCATGTTATTAGAATTTATTTTGTTGTTCTTTTTCGTACTGCTTTTGGTAAGTATTATTGTATTTAGGCTAATTTCTACTGTAAATATTAACAGTGTAAAAGTTCTTCAGTGTACAGGTACTTTGTTCATTTACTTCTAAGTATTTTGGGGATTGTTATAATTTCTTCTTTTACCTATGAATTATTTAGAATTATTTTTATATTTCCAAATGTATTCTCTAGTTATCTTTTTGTTATTTCTGTCTTACTTGATTGTATTGTATGGCATCACAGTATTGAAATTTGTTGAGACTTGCTTTGTTGCATAGTACCTTTCAACTTCTTGTAACTGTATCATATGAACTTAAGAAGAATGTGTTGGAACACATTTTACATGTTCATTCGATCAGGCTTGTTAATTGGGTTGATGGGATCTTCCATGTTTATGTGTTGAAATGTTTTACTGAGCTCTTGGATTTGAATATTTATCCTATAAATCTTTCAGGCTCTTTTTTTTTTTTCTTTATATACATAGGAGCTATTTTAAGAAACTCACTTAAATTCTGGAATGGTATTATTCATTTGGAGGATTGATCCTTCTATTACTAAATAGTGACCCTTTTATTGCTAATAATGCATTTTAGCTTAAAATGCCTTTTGTGTGATACATTATTTTGTAGTTATCTTAGGTTTCTTTTGATTTGTATTTTCTTGGCATATCTTTCTCTGTGTTTTATCTTTATGCTTTCTGCTCATATCCAGGTATGTCTCTGTCTCTTTAAACAGTATATTGTTCTATTTAAAAATATGTGTCTCTAGATAGATACCTAGTCTAGAATGTTTAGTTCACTTGTATTTTCATGTATATTTGTCATAATTTTATACTTGAATTTACTTGTAGCATAATATTTTCTATTTACTTTGTCTTTGCTCTTTTTTTCTTCTTTATTGCCTTCTTTTGGGTTGAGTTTTATATTCTTAATCTAATTTTCACCCTTCCATTTTGGAATTTATACACTCTATTATTTTCGTGGTTACCCTTAAAATTTCATTATAGATTATTCCACAGACTAAAAAAATAATCACCTGTTTAATTTATCCTCTTGAACAAAGTCAGATCTTTAATGATCAATCACCTTTCTCTTGTTTTATCTGATCTCATTATCTACTGTTTAGTTCTAGCCTGTATATGTTAACCTTCACTTATAGATATTAAACCTATAGGTTTATATGACAAATTTAATGTAGATCACATTTACTTACATCTTTACCACATTCTTTATGTACCATGTTTAGAATGTTTAGATAAGAATTGAGATTTCATCCACTAGGAAGGGGGGAATTATGGACATATTTGATTTGAAGAAAGATGTGATCAAAATGATACTTTATAGAGATTAAACTTGTGCAGTTAAAGAAAGAATGGAGGGAAGAGAAGACGAAACAGAGACACAAAGGCTGTTTCAACAATCTAGCAATTTGAAAGAATGAACTGAACTAGTGTGGTGGTTAAGCAGACAATAATAATCAGAAGTAAAAGTCACTGGGGAAGAATACATAGAATTTAACAACTAGTTTGATATGAAGTATTTGAACAAAACAAAATGATGAGGTATTTGGACCCAGATTATTAAAAAGTTGGTAGAAATACTAGCAAGTAGGAAAAGCTACTTTGAGGAGAACCATAAAGTGGTGCCTGTGGCATATACCAGTGATATCCTCAGCACACAGTTTCAAATACAACAGAGCACTTGGGAGAGAAATTAAGATTGGAGAACTGAACATTATAGAGGTGGATGTATACAGGTAGTAAATGGAAATAGGTATGAGAGAGGGTGAATATGTCAAATGAAAGTACTTTGTGGAAGACTGGCCACAGATACACCCCAAAGAAAATGTTCACGTTCAGAAAGTGAAAGAAGAGTCAGCACTGGATGTATAAGATTCAAGACGGAGAATTCATTCTTGTGGGTTGTCACCTATCTGTGGTACTGAGATGGGTATTTCATATGCATATTATCTCATGTAACTATCTAATGAAGTGGTGGTATGGTATTTAGTGGAGGAGAATATTTCAAAAAGAACGCGGTGTTCAGTAGTGTCAAATGATGCAGAAGCAATAAGAAAATTAGAATTAAGGAAGAAGCATTGTGTCATTAGAATGTAATTGATGAGTTTTGCAGAGGATAAATTCCGATTTAAAAGACATGGAAACAAAACTGTAAGGACTTGATATGAGAATGAATCTTGTGCAAGTGAGCATTGAAATGCAAACAAGATTTAATAATTCAGTGGCAGAGGATTGTAGCAAGCCTGGGAGAATAGGCTTTTGATTTAAAATAGAAAAGATAAGCTATGTGATGAGCATACTGTCTATACATAATAGGCACTCAACAAATATTTTTTGAATGCAAACTAAATGGTCAGAGTTTGAAAAATAGGATCCAGAGGGAAGGACAGATAAGCAATTGAAAGTTACTGAATTGCTAAGTTCTGTGATTTAAAATTTCCAGCAATATCTATTAGAAACATGACTTTGTGAAATTGCACAGATAAAGCATCAACTTTGGAGATTTTGTGACTTTTTATATGTATTTTTAAATACACAGCAAGTATAGGAAAATAAAACAAGCCCTGATAAAACATCATTTAAGAAAAACATTATGCTATCAATAACAATTGGCATTTACAATTTAAAAGGCCAAGTAGAAATGAATTTTAATAAAAATAGATTCTTATTTGAAAACATGTGTATGTAAGTACACTGATGAGGTGTCCTTAATATGCCATTTAAAAATTCATCTGAAATGTTAGTAGCCCCTTTTTATCTTTGGCTTTCAAAACGGGTCCTCACCAATCATAATACCCAGCATTTGAAGCAGATCCCTCATGACTGTTATTTGTTGTTCACTTAAATGTGCTTATTTTTGATGACTTTTAAAGTCCCCAAAGCAGTTTTGTTCCAGGTTGATTTTTCTATCTCAGCATTGCATTCGCTATTGAAAGTGATTTTACTCACAAGATAAAAATTTGTTGACACATGTAAATGGCTTACTTTCAACCAAGGGATTGACTTAGATTTCAACAACTGCAAGAAGGGATATCATGCCAAAATTTGTTCTGTTTTTCAGATTTTAATCTGAAGTCTAAAATTTGTGCTGCACAAACACTCATCTTATTCAGTATAACATATTTGCATACATATTTATTTTCTGTGTAAGTACTGAATGACTAAAATGCGTTTTCTATGTGCTTACATAAATATAGTAGCAATGAGACACTGATAATAATAATAGAAACATTGATTGATTGCTTGCTAAGTTCTGATCAAAATGCTTTATGGGTATCATTGTACAAAACACTTAACATAAGCTTGTGTGGAAGATATTCTTAGTACTGTCTTACGGAAAGGGAGATAAACAAAGAGGCAGAGAGAGGTTAAAAAATGTGCTCATGATTACAAAGCCAGGAAGTTTTGGAGCCAAAATTCTAAGTAAGCTTTGCATGCTCACCCCAACATATACTCTCTAGTGAACAGAATCGATTTTGATTTTAAATTAGTTGAAATTCATAAATGCAGAAGTTTTGAAAAGAGTTCCTGTCTCTAACCATTTAATTTCCTAAATTAAAAAAAAAAATGTACAGATTTCTCTTCCTGTCATTATATCATAAGAAAATAATCACGTAAGGCAAGGGTATATATCACAATGTACTGTTAAGTTGTAAAAACAAGTTGCATTCTAGTGTATACAGTTTGGAATAATATAATCAAGTACCAAAACTTTGTATGCCCAGATGGTAGCATTATTTGACAGGTTATGTTTTGTATGGAATATCTTATTTTTTAAAAATGCATTAATTTTGAAGTAAACTATAAAATTTTCAAAATTTTTACATAGGTAGACCTAGGTTTACAATATCAGTGCTCTTAGCTTTGATTATGCACATATATTATATCCTAGCATGTATGAAATGATATAATTAGTTCATAATAAATTGTTTAAAAAATACATCAAGAGTCATTGAGCATTGTATTTATATATTAACAGTACATATGTTATGCTCATGGCTTGGGAGAACAAATGTTAAAATACCCATACTACCCAAAGCAATTTATAGATTTATTGCAATACCTATCAAATAACCAATAGCATTTTTCACAGATGTAGAACATGTAATCCTAAAATGTGGATGGAACCACAAAAGGTTCTGAATAGCCAAAGCAATTTTGAAAAAGAATAAAACTAGAGGAATCACAATCCCAGATTTCAGGATACACTACAAAACTGTAGTAATCCAAATAGTATGGTACTGGAAAAAAAAATAGACACATAGATCAATGGATAAGAATAAATAGAGAGCCCAGAAATAAACCCATGATTATATGGCCAATTCATCTTTGACAAAGGAGGCAAGAATACGCAATGGGAAAGACAGTCTATTCAAAAAATGGTGTTGGGGGGATGACTGGGTGGCTCAATCATTAAGCATCTGCCTTTGGCTCAGGTCATGGTCCCAGAGTCCTGGGATCGAGTCCCGCATCGGGCTCCCTGCTCAGCGGGGAGCCTGCTTCTCCCTCTGTCCCTGCTGCTCTCCCTGCTTGTTCTCTCTCTCTCTCTGACAAGTAAATAAATAAAATCTTTAATTAAAAAAAAGGGGTGTTGGGAAAACTGGACAGCTACATGCAAAAGAATGAAACTAGACCACTTTCTTACACCATAAGCAAGAATAAACTAAAAGTGGATCAAGAACCTAAATGTGAGACTGAAACCATAAATATTCTAGAAGAGAGTACAGGCAGTAATTTCTTTGACGTCAGCCATAGCAGCATTTTTTTAGATATGTTTCCTGAGGCAAGGGAAACAGAGGAAAAAATAAACTATTGGGATTGCATCAAAATACAAAGATTTTTTGTGCAGCAAAGGAAACGATCAACAAAACAAAAAAGCTACTGAATGGAGGAAGATATTTGCAAAAGATATATCTGATAAGGGGTTAGTATTCAAAAATATAAAGAATTTATACAACTCCATGCAAAAAAAAAAAAAAAAAAAACAACCCACAAATAACCCAATTAAAGAATGGGCAGAGGGCCTGAACAGACATTTTTCCAGAAAAGACATCCAGCTGGCCAATAGACACATGAAAAGATACTCAGCATCACTCATCATCAGGGAAATGCAAATCAAAACCATGATGAGATATCACCTCCTACCTGTAAGAAAGGCTAAAATCAACAACACAAGAAACAAGTGTTGAGGAGAATATGGAGAAGAATCAACACTTGTGCACTGTTGGTGGGAATCCACACTGGTGCAGCCACTGTGGAGAACAGTATGGAGGTTCCTCAGAAAATTAGACATAGAATTACAATAGGATCCAGTAATTCCACTACTGGGTATTTACCCAAAGAATATAAATACACTAATTCAAAAAGACACACGCACCCCTATGTTTATAGCAGTATTATTTACAATAGCCAAGATATGGAAGCAGCCCCAGTGTCTATCCATAGATAAATGGATAAAGAAGATCACACACACACACACACACACACACACACACACACACACACACACACACACAGTGGAATATTACTTAGCCACGAAGAAGAATGAAATCTTGCCATTTACAACAACGTGGGTGAACCTAGAGCGTATAATTCCAAGAGAAATACATCTGTCAGAGAGAGACAAATACCATATGATTTCACTCATATGTGAAATTTAAGAAACAAAAAAATGAACAAAGGAAAAAAAGAGACAAAAAAGACTCCTAAATATAGAGAACAAAGTGGTGCTTAACAGAGGGGAAGTGAGTGGGGCAGATGGGTGAAATAGGTGAAGGGGATTAAGAGTACACTTATTGGAATGAGCACTGCATAATGTCTAGAATTGTTGAGTCACTTTATTGTACACCTGAAACTAATGTAACACCATATGTTAATATACTGGAATTTTTAAAAAAATTTAAAAAGTGTAGAATAAATAAAAAAGGAGAAAAGAGTACATGTGTTAATTTGAACAAATAAAATAATTTTTAAAACAACCAAAATCTCAGTCCTTGGGACCATTTTTTAAAGTCTTATATTTCATCATAAATATAAGTAAATATGTAAAATATATCTTAGATACAGTAAATAAATATGTACAAAATGATGAATATTTTTGACATATTTAATAAAACACAAGTAGGCATTATTGGTACATTTATTTTATTCTATATTTTATAAGTGATGAGAGGTGGGAACCATTACCTCAAGATCATTAATGGGCCACATTTCCTCAAAATTAAAAGAACATTTCACAGGCACCCTAAGAAGAGTCTTAGCCATTAGTTGGGTAGACTTCCGCCTTCTGATCTGGCAAGCAAGGAGCTTAGAAGTCATCACTCAGTCCTAGTAAGTAAAAAGCTGAAAAAAATTGAAAAAAAAAAAACCCAACTCTTAATAAAATGTCAGGGGTTGGTGGTCTAAGATGACAGTGGAGAAAGTTACTGAATTCACCTCCCCTGAACAATTATACATCAATAAATTTGACAACATAGAAGTGGAAAAATTCCTAGAAATGTACAACCTTCCAGTCATGAATCATGAAGAAAATCTGAATAGACCAATTACTAGTAGGAGACTGATTCAAGATTCAAAATCCTCCTAACAAATAGAAGTCCAGAGCCAGATGACTTCAGAGGTGAATTCTACCAAATATTCTAAGAATACTAATCCTTCTCAAACTCAAAAAAATAGAAGAGGACAGAATGTTTCCAAACTCATTTTTCAAGACCAACATTACCCAGATAAACCAGACAAGAAAACCACAAGAAAAGAAAATTACAGGCCAATATCCCTGATGAACAAAGATGTAAAAATTAAAAAAAAAAATGTTATCAACCTGAATTCAACAGTATGTTAAAAGGTTCATATACCATGATCAAGTGTGATTATTCCAGAATGCAGTGATGGTTCAACACTCACAAATCAGTCACTATGGTATATCACATTAACAGAATGAAAGATAAAAATCAGCTGAACCTCTCAATAGTTACAGAAAAGCATTTGACAGAATTCAACATATTTTATGACAAAACCTTTCAACGAAGTGAGTAGAGAGGGAATATAGCTCAACATAATAAAGACTGCATATGATAGGCCCACAGCTAACATCATACTTAACAGTGAAAAACCAAAATCTTTTCCTCTAAGATGAGGAACAAGACACGTTTCCTACTCTTTCCACTTTTATTCAACATGTTATTGGTAGTCCTAGCCAGAGAAATTAGGCAAGAAAGAAAGGGAAGAAAGGAAAGAAGGAAAGAAAATAAAAGAATCCAAATTGGAAAGGTAGAAGTAAAGCTGTCCCTATTTGCAGATGACATAATTTTCTTTATATAGAACCCTAAAGACTCTGGCAAAAAAGCTGTCAAAACGAATAAATGAATTCAGTATAGTTGCAGGATACAAAATCAATATACAGAGATTTGTGGAATTTCTGTAGACTAACAGTGAATTTTCATAGATATTTAGAAAACAATTCCATTTACAATTGCATCCAAAAAGTTGAGGAATAATTTTAACCAAGAAGGTGAAAGATCTGTATAATGAAAACTATAAGCCACTGATGAAAGAATTTGAAGAAGATGCAAATAAATGGAAAGATACACCATGCTCATAGATTGGAAGAATTAGTTTATTAAAATGTCCATACTACCCAAAGCAACCTACACATCATTTGATCCCATTGAATCAAAATTCCGATGGTACTTTTTTCCCCACAGAAATAGAACAAATAATACTAAAATTTGTGAGAAACCACAGAAGACCCCAGATAGCCAAAGCAATCTTGAGAAAAAGAACAAAGGTGGAGGCATAAAGCTCCCTGACTTCAAACTATATTATAAAACTATAGTAATCACACAGTACTGTACTCACATAAAAATGGACACATACATCAAGAGAACAGAATTGAGAGCCCAGAAATATGTTCATGCATATGTGGTCACAAAATCTACAACAAAGTAGGCAAGGATGTACAATGGGGAAAAAACAGTCTCTCAAAATTCCTCTTCTGGGTATATATCCCAAGAAAATGAACACACTAATTCAAAAAGATATATGCACTTCCATATTCATTGTAGCATTATTTACAATTGCCAAGATATGGAAACAACAAAGTTTCCATTGGATGAATGGATATAAAGGTTGTGGTATATATGTATACACAATGGAATACCACTCAGCCATAAAAATAATGGAATTTGCCATTTTCAAGGTCCATTGATGGACCTTGGGAACATTATGCTAAGTGTAATAAGTCAGAGAGAAACAAATAATTTATAATTTCACTTATATTGGAATCTAAAACAAAACAAAACTGACAAAACATAACCATGCTTATAGATACAAAGAACAGATTGGTGGATGCCTGAGGGGTGGGGTTTCAGAGAAAGGTGAAATTGGTGAAAGGAGTCAAAAGGTACAAATTCATTGTTGTAAACAAGTCATGGGTGTTTAATGTGCAAGATGGTGAATAAAGGTAATAATACTCTATGACATACTTTGAAGTTTCTAAGAGAGTAAATCTTAAAAGTCAACACAAGAAAAAAATTTTGTAACAATGTATGGCAACATATGGTAACTACATTTTTTAGATGATAATTTTGTAGTGTACAGAAATAGTGAATAATTCTGTTGTACACCTGAAACTAATATGTAATTGTCAACCCTACTTCAATTAATAAAAACCTGAAAAAAGAGAAGTGTCAAGTGAAGTCACAGGCTAAAATACTGACCCAGGGTTCCACCATAAAACTTTTGTGGTGATATTTGGAGACTTTACTACCCCAGTCACAATAATGGATAGAACAAGCAGACAGAAAATAGGTGAGTAGAGAACTTCAACAACACAATAAGCCAACTAAACCCAGTGGACACATATAGAACACTATACCCAACAACACAGTACACATTCCTTTCAAGTGCACATAGGACTTTTTCCAAGGTAGACCATATATTTGGTCACAAATCAAAGTCTCAATAGATTTTATATAAAAGATAGATGTCATACAAAGTATCTTCTCTGTGCAAAAACGAGATATTAGAAATCAATAAAGGAAAACTGGAAAATTCGTAAAATTGTGCAAATCAACACACTTTTAAGCAAAGAAGAAATCACAAGAGAAATTTAGAAAATGAAAATGAAAACATACCAAAACTTATGGGATGTAGCAAAACTAGTAGTAAGGGGGAAATGTGTAGTTCTAAATGCTTATATTGAAAACAAGACAGATCTCAAATCAACCTAACTTTACAACTTAAGGAACTAGAAAAAGAAGAACAAACTAAGCCCAAAGATAGCATATAAAAGGAAATAATAAAGATTAGAGTAGAGAGAAATGAAATAGAGAATAGAAAACAGTAGGAGAATATCAGTAAAACCAAAGGTTGTTCTTTAAAAAATTCAGCAAAATTGACAAACCTTTATCTGGATAGATGGAGAAAAATGGAGAGAAGAGTTAAGTCACTAAAATCAAAAGGTGGAAGTGGGGACATTACTGTTTCTACCAAAATAAAGGATTATAAAAATACTATGAAGGTAATAAGAGAGTATGATTTTTTTTATACCAACAAACTGGATAACTTAGATGAAATGGACAAATTCCTTAAAGCACAAAACCTACTAAGGCTATATCGTGAAGAAATAGACAATCTGAATAAACCAATAACTAGTAAGGAGATTGAATCAGTAATTTAGAATCTCCCAACAAAGAAAAACCTTGGACCTTATGGCTTCCCTGGTGAGTAAGATCAACCATGTAAAGAAAAACTCATAACAGTCTTTCTCAAACTTTACAAAAAAAATGAAGAGGAGGATGCACTGTTTAACCTACTTTGTGAAACCAGCCTTACCGAAACACCAAAGCCAGACAAAAACATTACAATTAAAGAAAACTACAGACCAATGTCTTTTATAATTATATATGGGTGGAAAATTTCTTGGCAAAATATTATCTAATCCAACCCTATAAAAAGAATTATATTTCATGTTCAAGTGGGGTTTATCATGGGTATGCAAGGTTAGTTCAACATTCAAAAAACTATTAATATACTCCATCAGATCAACAGGCTATTGAAGAAAATCACATGATGGTATTAATGGATGCAGAAAAATCATTTGACAAAATCCAACACCTATTTCTGATAAAACTCTCAGCAAACTAGGAATAGCGGGGATCTTCCTCAACTTGATAAAGAATATCTACAAAAAAACAACAGCTAGCATCATGTTTAATGGTGAGAAATTTGAATATTTTTTGCTAAGATGAAGAACAAAGCAAGGATGTTCTCTCTTACTGCTACTTGTCAACATCATTTCTAAATTCTAGGTAATGCAGTAAGAGAAAAAGGAAATAAGAGGTATATAGATTGGGAAAGAAGAAATAACTGTTCGCAGATAGCATGATCGTCTGTGCAGAAAATTTACAAGAATTGACAAACAAAAACGGAACCAAAACAAATGGACAAAATTCCTGGAACTAGTAAGCACTAAGAGCAGGGTTGCAAAGTAAAAGGTTAATATAATATAATATGTGCTATTCTATATACCAGCAATTAACAAGGTGAATTAGAAATTAAAAATATGTTATCACTTAAAGTAGCACCCTCCAAATGGTATACTTAGGTATAAATCTAAGAAAATATATACAAGATGTATACATAACTCTGATACAAGATATCAAAGAAAAACAAATCTGTATTTATAAATAGAAAGATGTAGTATTATGATATCAATTCTTTCTGTCTTGATCTATGGATTCACTGCAATTGCATGAAAAATTGCATTGAGCTATTTTTTAGATATCAGCAAACTGATTCTAAAATTTATGTGTGGGGGTCACCTGGGTGGCTCAGTCACTAAGAGTCTGCCTTCAGCTCAGGTCATGATCCTAGGCTCCTGGGATCGAGTCCCACATCAGGCTCCCTGTTCGTTGGGGAGCTTGCTTCCTCCTCTCCCTCTGCCTGCCAGCCTCCAGAGTGGCTGCACCAGTTTGCATTCCCACCAATAGTGCAAGAAGGTTCCCCTTTCTCTGCTTTCTCGCCAACATCTGTTGTTTCCTGTGTTGTTCATTTTAGCCATTTTGACAGGTGTGAGGTGATATCTCATTATAGTTTTGATTTGTATTTCCCTGATGATGAGTGATGTTGAACATCTTTTCATGAGTCTGTTAACCATCTGGATGTTTTCTTTGGAAAAATGTCTATTCATATCTTCTGCCCATGTTTTAACTAGAATATTTGTGTTTTGGGTGTTGAGCTTGATGAGTTCTTTATAAATTTTGGATACTAACCCTTTATCAGATAAGTCATTTGCAAATATCTTCTCCCATTTCAAAGTTGTCTTTTAGTTTTGTTGATTCACTGTCCAGAGCTTTTTATCTTGATGAAGTCCCAGTAGTTTTTTTTTCTTCTTTTGTTTCCCTTGCCTCAGGAGACAGATCTATTAAGTAGTTGCTATGGCTGATGTCAAAGGTTATTCCCTGTGTTCTCCTCTAAGATTTTGATGGTTTCCTGTTTCACATTTAGGTCTTTCATCCATTTTGAACTTATTTTTATGTATGGTGTGAGAAAGTGGTCCAGATTTCTTCTTTTGCATGTTGCGGTCCAGTTTTCCCAACATCATTTGATGAAGAGACTGTCTCTTCCATAAATTCCAAATGACACTTAAACTCATTGAATATTTTTGGAGGTTGCAAGAGAACCTATTATTCTTTACACTAATAAGTGAAGATTAAAATCAAGCGTTCTTTTGTTCTAGATCAAATAATACTTTAGGGTAACCAGATCGGTTATGAGGAATAATTCTTGGCTTATGGCCCCCTTCCCCCATCTTCAAATCTAGTAAAGTCTCATGTCTTTGATCCTTCTTTCTGTAACCAAATGTCCCTCTGATTCTAGATTTCAAAGGTTCTCCAGTTTTAAAGACTCATGTGATTAGGTTGGGCCAACCCAAATAAACTAGGATAATTGCCCCAATTTAAATCCTAACCTTAATCATACTCACAGATTTCCAGGATGAGTACATAAACTCATGTACTCAGGGTGGGGTGGTTCTGCTTACCATATCCATTCAGTTACTTCTGGTTTAAAAACTCACTTATAGAGCACTTGATATTTGCCTGGCTAGGTGATATTTGATATTTTAAAATATCCTTTTGAATTGGTTATATAAAAAAATGGAGAGGTAGGTTTCTACTCCTTATCTAATTTGAATTAACTTATCTCTATATTTTTATATAATAATTCTCTACAGAGTTCATATTCAATACACAGTAAGTATTCATCCAGTATTAGGGAAATGTTGTTCTTTGAGTTGTTCTAGAAATGTGACTCATTCAGAAGTGTGTCATCATTATTTAAACTCATATATTTCAGTTATTTAATACCTTCAAATGCATCTTTATCAGTATAATAAAATCTCCATTTCTAATGAAAAAGCAAGGTACATTACTTAAGGTGTGAACCTATATTAACAGATTAGATGAAATATCTTCTAACTGTAAGAGTTAATTACCATGTATATTCTACAATAAATACTCTAAAAAAGTGGTTTACTTGGGTTAAAACATTTTTTACTTTAAAGCTGTCTCTTGCTTGGTTATAAATTGGGTGCTTTTATATACTCCAGGAGTATATAAGTGAAGCCATTAACTATTTCTATTATCCAAGATTTTTAAGAAAGCATTCTGTAGTATTCATTTACTAAAATTTGATAATACCTGTGACTTTAAAATTAGCAAAGGCAGAAAAAAGTGGCAGTTATCAACAGTGGAAAGACTAAAAGGTTTCAGGATTAAGGTGAACATGAAGTAGAATCATTACAAGAGACTACTGGTGGTGGAGCCTCCTGGTGTTTGATATTACTTTGACTTGATGCTTGGAAACATATTTCTGAAATAAATAGATCTTAGTGCTAACGTTATGCTGAAGGACCTACTCAGAAAGAGCTTTCTTTTCTTACTGCCTAGCCATGCCCTTGAGCTAAGCACTAGAAATTTCTAAGAGGCAATATAAAATAGCAGAGTAGGCATTATTGGGAATATATGTATAGTTACACATTCCAGTTTTATAAATGTAAATGTATAATGTCATTTATAGAATAGCACATTTTTAGGTTAGTTTTATGTTCAGGAAACATAAAAAGAAAAGAAAGATCCTTGAAATTTTAACTAGCTTAGAGGAAACTTTCTAAACAAATTAAAATCAAATTTGATAAAATAAATATTCAGATGATACATATGAAAATATTCAACTGTAAAACATGATTAAGACTTGTCTCTAATGAATGTCATTGTGATATACTCTGTGGTAAGCTGTGGCCAATGTATATAGATGTGATTTTAAAATCTTGGGCTATCTCATTACTATTTGTTATGTTTTTATAGCATTATTTTTGCTTATGGATATGCAGATGAAGAACAAATATATCAAGCAAAGAAGAGAAAATGTGCTTCCTTAAGTGACATAACTAATACATTTTACAATTATTTAAGGTTTATTTTGGAGCTGTACTGTCCAATATAATAGCTACTTGCCACATGTGGCTATTAAACACTTGAAATGTGGCTAGTCTGAACTGAGACCTGTAAGCGTGAAAAACACACTGAATTTTAAAGACTTAATAAGAAAAAATAAGTATATTTTATTATATTTTTAATATTGATTACATGATGAAATGGTAATATTTGGGATATATTATATTAAATATATATTATTAAAATTAAATTCATTTATTTCTTTTTCCTATTTGAATGTGACTATGAGAACATTTAAAAACTGTATATGTGGCTCAAATTTGTGGCTTATATGATATTTGTGATAGTGTTCCATTTTTTTCTAATTAATGAGCTACTTCCCATTTGTGGAGGGGTGAAATTTAATTTATAAGTTAATGATAAAGCTACACAAGTAAAAATGTATATAGTTAAAAGATATGGTAAAATACTAATAAGCATTTCAAAATTTCTCATTGAATTTTATTCTTGAGTCAAGATGTAGAAGAGAATTATCTCAAAGGATATTTACAAATGCATCCACTAGTCAAAAATGAGAGAGAAGATACTGATAGATCCTGCCCTCTAGCCTGTTCTACTCAGAAAAGTCTGTGTGTGTCACTAATTAACAATATTTCTCTTGCAGATCTTAGGATATCATTTGCTATATTAGAATCCTTTTGGAAGAATAAATTGCAGAGGAAAGATTTAGGAAGAAATTAACTATCAACTTTGATTTTTTTAAGAACATATAAAAGCTTATTTACGCTAATTACTCTATAGCTGCAAAACAGGCTCTATATGCAACCCACATAATCAAAATCCAACAAGACTTACTGAAAAAGATTGGTAAAATGACAACAGGTGCTGGGAAGGATTTTGTATGTTGACTGATGAGTTGGCACTTGAAATTGTTAGTTTTATAAAATGAATCACTGAAATTGGAATGCCAGTGTAATTGGCAAGCCACATGTCACCAGTTTTCCCTGGGGTCAAAACAGATAATTTCCATAAAAAAGTACAGAGCCCATAAAAATTGAAGGAAGTAATGATAAAACTTAGAATAAAATTACATGGACAAGTGTTTGTGGTAATGTGTTTGGCACTGAGTGATAATTAGGCATGAAGGATTGCTCACAAATGGTACATTGAAACAGGAATAGTGTACTGTACACTGATGTATCTCCAAAACCAAACCTAAGGCCTAGCATTTTATGAAAGGAAAGAAATGAATCAGTGACTAGTATTATATATATGACTATCAACAGACAAGGTGAGGGATAAAGAAGACAGAGAAAGAAGATTTAATTCTAATAATGCTTCTTTAATAATGACCACATTTATTCTTCATGCCTTTTGGTATTTCCATCATGAACTTCTCTATCCTTTTCTTGCCTTCTTAAGCCAGCCTTATTTTTAAAGCAGCTTGGGCTGAGTAGAATATTTTTATAAAATGGCCCTCTGTGCCATTTCTAAGAATCCTAGGTCAAATTAGTCAGACTGCTGTTCTAACACTGATAATTAGATCCACCCCCTACCAAAATCTATAGTTAATTGGTAGAATTTCAAGCTTTGTAGGGTTTCAGTTGTTAAAAGCATCATATGGAGAAAGTACAAAAGCTGTCCTAAATAAATGACTTTTAAAATTGACTTTTAAAGCCTTTTCTTTCCTCAAAAAGAGTCATGGCCAGCTTAATGTTTCTGTTAAAATGGATTGCTTGTTTTGTTCATCATTATTATATTATACATTCCCTTGGAAATTAGAGATGATAAAGTTGTGTAAGGTACACAAATATTGTGTAAGGTACACTGAAATTTGAAAGAATTTAGTAACACTTTAGGATGAATGTTTATGAGAAATATATGTGAATAGATTCAGGCAGTCTCTCCTTTCTCTAGTCCCTATTCACCATTTGCTATTTGGGATCAAGTTTGAGTTATGCAATGCATGGTCATCTTACTCTACAGAATAGAACACCAGTAGTTCAGAGACATGGATTTTTGTTTGACTGCCATCGTTTTACTGTGTATTGCTTGATAAGGAGTTGAAGGAGAGAGGGATTAGAACAAAGAGGTACTCAATAAGAAAGGCCTTTCAGAAATGTATATGGAATTCTTTTAAATAAATTTCTGGATTAATAAAAAAATGGGATGGGGGACAGAAATGAATTAAGTGAGGTAAGTAGAGCAAAGTGACTGAAGATTTGGATTTTAGGAGTTACCTAAACCTTTTACTACTCAAATATGTCATCTGTACAATGTTATATTACCTACATTTTGGTGTTAGTAGAAGAATTAAAGGGCATAAGATACTTAATACACTTGACAGAGTACCTGGCATATATTGAATGCTTGGTTTGTTGTTAGAGTAGCTGCTTGTAGGAACAGCTAAGTTTATAGTATAATAACGTGGATATGGACTGTCAAGAGCAAACAGCATGATTTCAGATTCAATTTTTTTTTGCACATATGGCTTTGTGAGTTGAATGCCCATTTTAGTGAAAAATATGTTTTTGCATAGATAATTTCCAGAGGTGATTAAAAGTTTGATTATAACTACTCTTGGGTTTCATAATTTAAAAACATTTTCACAAAGTCTGTGATTAATTTTTCCCATTTAAAATTTTTATTCTCAGCACTGTGCAGCATTAAATATAATTTAGAATTCATAAGGCATCTTGGGAGTTATGCTTTTACTTATTAAACTATGCAGAAAAAGTTAAATTTCATAGCTGATCAAGAACTCAGAGCAAAATGAAAAGATAAGATAGTGAAACATGGTTCATGGTGCTTAAAAGACCTTTTAATATGGTTAGTTGTTTTCTAATGAATGCAAGTAACAAATTGAAGGTCCACCTCTGAACAGAACCTAAATTAACAATTTAGAAATGAAAAAGTCACAAAATTAAATGAAACTTTTACCTTTACCACTTTTCGCAGGGTCATTTGTTGATTAAATTATCTCTTGTGCTTGCTACTTGTCTTACTACATCAGTCACCCATGAATTTAAATTAGAGGCATTTTGAAAATATAATTAGTATGTTATTGCGTGTATCTACTGAGCAGTAAATTTGTATTTTTATAGTACCTCAGCTATAGTGTGAATCTTTGAATAAATCGTTTCTCACATGAAATAGGCAAGTTACAAATATCCAGCAACTTGTAATTCTGGATAATGATTCTTTAAAGGATGAAGAACAATCATTAAGTTGTACTTTTTGTCATGCATGGCCATACATACATACTATCTGTGGTTCTCCAAGATCAACTTAATCTCTAATATGTAGTTCAAACACCTGTTGAAGTGTACAGTAAAACACATGGATAATCTGAAAGATTCATTTTACAAGCAGATGCTATTTTTTTTCCTTAACAGTGATTTTAAAACAAGTTGAAAATTAGACTTATCATTCTCCAGTTTGGTGATGGTAGTGGTTTTGTTTTCCTCTCCCTCCAACTCTTCATTTTTTTCCTTCATCATTATCAACATTTAAAGGTCCTCAGACTCTAGAGACACCAAAATCACCTTGATGACATGTGAAAACACATAATGCTAGATACCGTCCCCAAATTTTGATTCAGTAGATACGAGATGAGGTCTTGGAGGTACACAGGTGAGGTTCCAGGGACCACACTTTGAGAATCATCACTCTGGCAAATGCCTCTGTCTCCTTATATATCCCCTTGTATATCTTTTTAATGCTAATATGCCCAAAGGTATAATATTACTGCTCTTTGTTCCACTGAATGCCAATCTTTGTGGACTCCAAACATAAATCACCAGCTCTGATCGCTCTTCTGAGTGTTGGTCCAGTCTAACAACTGCTACAGTACATCTCCCTTTGGAGATCCCATAGGCTTATCAAATTTAACATGTCCAAATTGGAACTCATAAATCAAATCCCACTTGATTATTTCAATCAGGAATCATCAAAATTTCATGAGGAGTTTATTTGTATGGGGGCTTAGTCGGCTTGGGCTGTTGTAAGAAAAGACCACAGACAGTGTGGCTTAAACAAGAGACACTTGTTTCTCACAGTTCTGGGGGCTGAGAAGTCACAAATCAAAGTGCCAACAAATTCACTGTCTGATGATAGCCCTCTTCCTTGTCTTGGAGATGGCTTTCTTGCTGTGTCCTCATGGCAGAGAGAGAATAGGCTCTCTGGTCTTTTCTTTGGCGCTAATCCCATCATGATAGCCCCATCCTGTGACCTCATCTAAATTTAATTACCTCCCAAAGATCTCACCCCTTATACTGCCACATTGTGGCTTAGGGCTTCAACATATAAATTTGGAGGGACACAGTCCATAACATATGGTCTTGGATGATCTCCCCACAAATCAGTTATAGTTGCAAGGGAAAAGTAATAACTATTATAGTAAATACACATTGAAGAAATTGAGCAAAACCATGAATGGGGGTGGTCAAAAATACCATTACCAAGAAGGGCAAACAAACATTGTGTGCTTGCAGATGAGAAGCCCTGAGAGCGCAGTATTGCCTCAGTGCTCTTTGAACATGGCTCAGACCCATGGCCTAGCACATAAGGCTCCTGCCTAACCTTTGGACCTCACTTCTCCCCACTTTCCACCTCCCAGTTGGCTTTACTACTTTTCTAACTTATTTGAATCGCTTCTCTCCTGATGCTGCTCTCATGGATGGTTTAGCAGCTCTGTCCTGCTTAGGGCTATCATAGAACTTATCCCACTGTATTATAATTTTCTGCTCACTTTGTCTCCCTGGCTTGACTGCGAGTTGCTGAAGAGTGGAAACTCTCTTTTTTTTTTTTTTTTTAAAGATTTTATTTATTTATGTGAGAGAGAGAGAATGAGAGACAGCATGAGAGGGAAGAGGGTCAGAGGGAGAAGCTGACTCCCCGCTGAGCAGGGAGCCCAATGTGGGACTCGATCCCGGGACTCCAGGATCATGACCTGAGCCGAAGGCAGTCGCTTAACCAACTGAGCCACCCAGGCGCCCGAGTGGAAACTCTCTTATTCGTATTTGTTTCCTCAGCTCCTAGAACAGTATTAGCTAAGAAATGGCTTCTTTATGATAGTGTATTGAATAAATGAATGGATGAGAAAATTTTTTAAATGCCATACATCAGTGATTAAACCTTCATTTTCATTTTGTTGACAGAACACTGATTTAAGAAATCAACAGTACTGCTTCGTGTTATATTTGGTACTCACTACTGGAGAAAGACAAATCTGTTCCATGGTCTTCATTTAATTAGCAATTTAAAACCACTACCATGGGGACATTTTCTGCTTTACTATTTAAGGTAGTTTACAAAAGCTTTGGAAATATAGTTTACTTTCATGTAGAATGTTTTTATATGACTGTTTTAGGTATGAATTACTTATTTACTCTTTTGTTATTTTTAACCGGTATAAATGCATATACTTGCGATTTTGTGTTGTTGTGTTGAGGGACATGAAGAGACAATGACTAAAAGAATAGAATAAAATTTTCTTTGTAGGTTGTGGAAATCTCTTTCATTTTCTAACTTACAATTTTAATGGAAGTTAACCTTATATGAAGAATAACGTAGGATTTTTTAATAGACAAGGTTTAGCAGTAATATGATTTTCTAAAGAACCTCCATGCTTTCTGTTTTTCTTTCAAAGGGAAATTTTTTCTATTCTTCTCAGACTAACCATCATATCTGTAAGGTAAATTGATTGACAGTCCAGATTCAGATGTAAAGTGGCTATAAAGTGAATTCATTTGCAAAATCGTCAGAAAAAAAATTTACTAACCACTCCAAGGTCTGCTATTCTTACTAGAGATGTTACAGTGAGACTGCCCTTCCAGTAGCCTTTTGTGTTAACAGGCATTAAAGAGAAAACAATATGTTTAGAGCTGTTAATTACCCAGAATACAGCGATGCATCCTTTGATTTTTGGACGTAAATGCTGATATATCGAGAGGGGAAAAAGTATTGACTTTTTCTCTTTTTGTGGGGGGGGCATTTAAAACTTTCCAGACATCATTTATGATTTCATTTTGAAGGTCAGTCTGTAATTGGACTTCTTTACAGTCTTGCATACATTTGTCCTTTATCCATACTTGTCTATTTTGACTTAGTGGCACAGGACTGTTAATGAATCAAGACATAGTTATCAGCAACTGACTAATAGCCAAAGTATTATAAATTTCTTATTTAGCTTAGCATGCGGGTCACTGTTGATGTAGGCATACATCTGCAATTTCAGAACTTCGGGCTATTTTACTTTTCATATAATTGAACACTTTTTTTTTTTTAATTGTGTCACTTGATAGTGCTGTTCAGGGAATATTCTAGGATCATGATTTACTCTCTTGCCATAAAGTAGAGTTTCCACTTATATTTAGTGCTTGTCATTATAAGTAGCCAAAATCTGCTGGACCTTCCCCCTTTTCATTTGAGAGGAGTAAGAAGCCTATTACATGCACAACATCAGCATCTGGAAGAGTGCACTCTTCACAGATGCTCAGCGGGTATTAATTTCCTTCCCCTCTTCCACTTTGCTCCCCTTTACTTCCTTTGCTTATCTAGAGTTCTAAAAAATTACTTACTCGGCTACTGGTGTTCTAAAATACATTTTATTCAGAAAATGTCAGAGCATTAATAACATGGATTTTTAAAGTCACATTTACCATATCTTTGGTGGTAATTGGGGATTGTGCAGGATTAGTCAGATGTACCTTTCCACTGGCGTCTGTGATAATTAGGAGCAGAATTTGACCGTGCTTCCATCAGTCACTGCTGAGAAGAGAGCAGTGTTCTCCATGCATATTCAGCTGCTGCATGATGTGTGGCTGCATTTCATGTTACATATATTTGCCCAGTGCCAACTCAGCACAGTAAATCTCAGTTCTAGGCTCTTGCCATTTTTCATAGTAACAGGAAAAATATACAGTTTTCGATTTTATTGAGTGAATTTGAATTCATGGAGGACATCACATTGTGCACACTGTCCGGTTTATGTGCCTCTGTATGCTGGCACTGTGGATGAGCTGACTGTCCTGGGAAGATTGATCAAAGGATCTTGTGTGATAGTTTGGAAATGTCATTATTTGTCTCTTTGCCTTGTTTTAGTGTAACACCACTGATCATGCCCCCGCCCCCGTGTAAAGTGTCAGGAAGGACATTTGTGGCTCATTGTCTCATTAAAGTTTCTCACTTTTTTAAAGAGGGAAGGCAAACCTAACTGGTGGCTGTTTTTACCTCTCCGTTTAAACAGTGATGCAGCGTACTGTTGGCACTTAAGAGACTTTTCTGGCTTTACAACCTTGCATTTGATGTCTCTGATAATAAGATTTAGGCAGAATGGCCCTGAGGCTATGCAGTGTTTTCCATTCCTCTAGATCAGTGGCTTTTGAATTTGGGGCCCTTACTTACCCAGCAAACCTGGTAAAAATTCCACAATCCCAGACCCTATCTTAATCCACTATAGGCAATTCTGATATATATGAAAGTTTGAGAACTACTGCTCTAGGCATTCAAGCAGAAGAAGATCTGTTATTTAACTGAGTGAGAAGCTCAGAGGGTTTTGGTTGTCCCATTGGTGCACTGTCCTTGACCCCTAGTTTATGTGGTAGAGCTCTACTGAACTCCCTCAGACCTTAGGGCTTTACCAAAGGAAGACTATACAAGAAACCACCCTCCTCCTTTCATCTGCCATCCCCAAATCCTCAAATCTCTCAGAATGATAGTTTCTTTAAATCTGTTGCCAAAGTTCGTTTGAGGGTAACTTGAGCTAAACTTATTTCTTGAAGTTTCAATATTTATATGTTTAAGTGCAGAAATATTAATATGTTTAATTCTAGGCTGCTTCCCAAGAGCCTGCTAGGGATTTTTTCAAAATATTTGGTATATATAATGTATTCATTTCCAAAATCCAAAAAGCCTATTTTTAAAACGTATTTTGGTCCCAGAGATTTCATATAAGGATCATGAACAATGTGCTTCATCATACTGTATTTCTTCTGAAGAGCTGGCTTGTTTTTATCCCATGGATGCTGCAAGTGATTTGACTGGCCTTGCTTTCCTCTAAGTGTGGGGGCTGGAGAGCTGTAAGCTGAGCCTCTGGTCTCCCTTGATCAAGAGCCCTGTAATGTTATTTTACCGGCATTGATAACTCTTTTTTTTCCTTTGTCTTGATATCATTATCCATTTTATCACCATCTTCATCATCATTATTATTATCATTTATAATTATTTTGCCTAACGCATTTTGTAATCTGACTTTTTAGGATTAGTTTGAATGTGTATGGATTAATTAGTTCTTCCTTTAGTTGGATAGACAGACTAATAAAATAGATAAATACTCTACTGATCCTGGGGCATTCTCTGGGGGAGGATTTGACATAACTGCCCTCATTGCCTCTCTCTTTCTCCTCATAATAAAATAACCTTTAGTTTTGAGGGTAACTTTTCTGTGAAAGAATGAGCATGCATTCCCTGCTAGGTCAGACTGCTAGTAGGTGGCAGACCAGGTATTAGCAACCTCACCCTTTGCTTCCCTGAATAAACATCTTCGGGTGCATCTGTCTACCAAAAGCACACTTCAGTGTGTCCAGTCTGGAGAATTCCAGACTTTGAAGTTGTGATTCTGATTCTAAAAGTTATTTCTGGGGGTACCTGGGTGGCTCAGTCATTAAGCGTCTGCATTCTGCTCAGGTCATGATCCCGGCGTCCTGGGATCAAGCCCCGCATCGGGCTCCCTGCTCAGTGGGAAGCCTGCTTCTCCCTCTCCCACTCCCCCTGCTTGTGTTCCCTCTCTCGCTGTGTCTCTCTCTGTCAAATAAATAAAAATCTTTAAAAAAATTAAAAAATAGAAGTTATTTCTGCAGTGGCGAGTGGTTGGACAGAAAGTGACATACCCTCAACAGCAATGCCAGATCCTCTGGGGAATATGAAGATTCCAGAGAGAAAAGTTATACATAGTGTTGCTTTGCTGCTCCAGTTCACTGGCTCAGAGCATGAGAAAGAAGACAAGTGACAAAGCATTAAGTTTTCCCTCAGGTCTTGAATTATCAGCCTGGATAGCAAACAATTCTGATTGCATATTTCAGTGGTTTCTGCACTTTCCAAAAAAAAAAAAAAGAACAAGTAATAGACTTTATTTTTTAGAACGGTTTTGGGTTTACAGAAAAAACTGGACAAATGCAGAAAGCAAGTGCAAGTAAGCATAGAGAGTTCCTATATATTCCTTCTCTCTCCACCCCACACTTTCCCCTATTAACATCTTTTTTCTCCCATGTGTTTTTTTATTATGTTAATCACCATATATTACATCATTAGTTTTTGATGTAGTGTTCCATGATTCGTTGTTTGCTCCCCTATTAATATCTTGAATTAGTATGCTACATTTATCACAATTTATGAACCCACACGGACACATTATTAACTAAAGCCCACAGTTTACATTAGGATTCACTTTTTGTGTTGTACAGTGCTTTGGGTTTTGACAAATGCATAATGTCATGTATCCACCAGTACAGTATCATACAGAATAGTTTCACTGCCCCGAAAATCCCCTGTGCTCTGTCCGCTGTGTTTGCCTGCTCCCCTCAGCTCCTGGCAGCCACCAGTCTTTTTATTGCCTGTATAGTTTTCCCGATGCGAGGATGTCATAAAGTTTGAATCATGTAGTATGCAGCCGTTTCAGATGAACTTTTTCACCTTACACATTTAAATTTCCCCCATATCTCTTCATGGCTTGATAGCTCATTTGTTTTTATCATTAACTAATGCTCCATTGTAAGGATGTACCACAGTTTATTTATCCATTCACATATTGAAGGACATCTTGGTTGCTTCCAACTTTTAGCAATTATGAATAAAGCTGCTGTAGATCTTTGTGTGCAGGTTTTTCTGTGGACATAAATTTTCAGTTCATTTTGGTCATTGCTAACAAATTTGACTGTTGGATTATATGGTAAGATTAGGTTTGGCTTTATAAGAATATGCCAAATTGTCTTCCAGAATGGCTGTACCATTTTGCATTCCAGCCAGCAACGAATGAGAGTGTGTATGGCTCCACATTGTCACTAACATTTGGTATCATCAGTGTTTGGGATTTTAGCCACTCTTAAAAGTGTGCCATGCTTTACTTTTAACACTTAAAAAGTAGCAAATTTATGTTCACAACATACGTTTCTACTAATTAGTAATAAGCAGCCTCAAGGTTGTATAAGATCATTGTCCTGCTTTTTCTACCCACCTCAAGCCCCTCCAGAGTTCACTGTTCTCTCTTCCCTAAACAAGTCTGTGTCTGGTCATGCTTGTCTTGCCAGTTCACTCTACTCCCACATTCAGTTTACATTCTTGTTTTTGCCTTTCTAGCATAAAACCCAAGACATGTTCCTTTTCCTGAAGATTCAAAACAGTTGCTTTAAGATCTCACTGAGTCCTACTTTAACTCCATTTTCCTTAATTGGTATGGTTTTCTCATTCTCTGTCTGCTTCCTATTTTTTTATTATTGAGAATTTCAAACATACAATAATATATAAAGAATGATATAACGAACCACCACATACCTATTGCACACTTGATCAGTCACCAGAATCACCAACTAGTGGCCAGTCCTGCTCCATCCTCACCTTTCTTACTTTTCCCACTGTTGTATCATTTCGTAGCAAACCCCAGACATCATCCTATTATTTCATACATGGATAGAAGAATATATATATATATATAATCTTTTAACATTAACATTAAATGATTATCAGACCTAAAATAAAAGTTTTTGCTATCGTCATATATCTAGATAATTTTTCAAATTTAAGGTAGGATCCAGCAAGTTTCCATGCATTGTGATTGGTCGATTGGTTGATTATATTTTAATATATAGAATCCATCTCCATCTTTTTGTCCCCTTGCAGTTTATTTGTTGAAGAATCAAACTAATTTGTCCTGTAAAATTTTCCATAATCTCATTTTTAGTGTTTACAGTCCTGAGATGTAGTTTGGCATGTTTCTCTGTACTCTGTATTTCCCGTAAATCAGTGGAACCTTTATGTAAGTTTGATTTATTTTGACAAGCTACTAGAACTTAATTTTTTTGTTTTCTGTTAATGCCAGTTCATTACAGGTTTTCTTCTAACCCGATCCTAAAGAGCATGCCAACGTATCAGTTTATGCTAAACCTGAAATGTTTACTGAAGTTTTAGTTGAATTATGTCAAGACTTTCATAGTGTTGGACATCAGTTAATAACATAGCTGGGCTAGAACCCTGGACTCTAGACATTTAAATCAGATTCCTTTTCTCTCTCAGCATTAGCTTTAGCTTGGTGAAAGTGGCATGCCCCTTTATACATTTTAAATTTCCTGCAGCAGCAAACTGAGGAGTGCATTTACAGAATGTTCTCTATGCTGTGTAATGCAGTTCTAGTAAAAAAAAAAAAAATAGATTACTTAAGTACTGTCACTACATAATCCTATAACTTGGTAGTTAAATTGTGTGGGCTCTTCATTTTGACATCTAAATAGGAATCCTGATTAGGGTACTTGCTGTTTGGTCTGGAAGAAGTTACTGAAACTGGTTTCTCTGTCTGCCAGATGGGATTTCTATCAGTAATGACCTTATGGAGTTGTTTTGATTATTCAGTAAAGATAATGTGTTGAAAATGTTTAGTACAACGCCTAGGGTATAACAGTAAATGCATAATAATGTTGGAAACTATAGGCAAGGGTAGTATTGTTAGGAGAAAACTGAAGAAGAGATAGGGTGAGGGGAATTGGCCTATTATTACATAACTGGTTT
Organism: Zalophus californianus; assembly: GCF_009762305.2. Classification (NCBI taxonomy): domain Eukaryota; kingdom Metazoa; phylum Chordata; class Mammalia; order Carnivora; family Otariidae; genus Zalophus; species Zalophus californianus. The sequence goes on along the minus strand of NC_045612.1, from coordinate 104,807,701 downwards.
TCATGTTTAAGGTAAGAGTCTGCCTTATCAGAGCTGACCCATAAGTATCTCTAATATTATGAAGGAAGGAGTCTACTTAGGTCTAGGTATGTAGAAGGAGCAGTTGGTGAGTTGAATCTCAAGGTGATAATAACACTCACATTGTCATTTGCACACAACCATAAAATCTGTTAGGCTACTTGAGACTGCTTACTGCTTACCTTGGTCACAAATAGACTAAGATTGTTACAGTTTTGTTTAAAAAAAATTACACACACATGCATACACACACAGGGTGGGGGTGGTTTCATTGCCAAAACATTTCAAATAGGTTCTCTTTCTGTCCTTTGCACAAATGTTATAAAGTTGACATATACAGTAATACTTAAGGCCTAATTCTTTGGGGTGAAATTTAAGTAATGGAAATAATCATCCATTACTGTTTGTTTGGGTAAGAATGACAGAAGCGCTCCATAGAGATTTTTTTCCTTTGAAGTCCACTTACTGGGTGGTACCATAGGTGAATTAAGCTTAAATTGTTCTAAAAAGTTCTTGAGATTTTTTTTTTCTTTTTTCACCCAAGTTCTTCTGAGTAGGTAGTAGATACACATATTTACTTTCCTCTTCCTTTGGTACTTCCTTTACTTTCAAGTGAGAATATTTTAACTTCAGATGTCCACTCTGTTTAATGACTATTTATTCCTTTTTGTTAATTAACATATCTAATATCTTAAATTGAAAAATAATTTATCTCTAGCTTCTTGAATGTTGTATACATGATTAGCAAAAGCAACTACTATTGGCTTGCGAAAGCTAAAAGTTAAAATGTATGATGATAATGTTGATGTAATTTGTACCTTTCTATAAGTCACTTTGCCCTTTGAAATTAAGTGTGCCAGAACAGACAAACATAGTATATCGAGTAGATTACCCTAATGTTTTTGTTGACTTTTAACAAGAATTGTATAAAGCAACCATGAAATGTTATGTCTTTTTGCTTTTAGTTTTTTCAATAAAAATCACTGAAGCAGTTTTAATTTGTATATCTGACTCTTCACATTTAAATGTGTATTTTCCTTCATGTGCTTCCATGCCTTATCACTTTACATTTTCAAACACACACACGCAAAGCCATGTCCACAAAATATCAGGTTTTTCCTGAAATAACTATAATACATTAAAACATCCCCTCAAGTAGACATCATTACTTCCAAAGCTGATGCAGCTTTTTAAAAAATAATCTTTGACTTTATATTGTTACCCTCTTGTGCATGATGTCAGAACAACAGTAGTGATTTCACTACAAAAAGTACATGTCACTGGTTAAATCTTGCTGGTCCACATAAGTCTTCAGTTGCTAAGTTGCTCTGTAGCCTTACCTACAAATAGGAGAATTGACAGTTAACAGCCAGGTAAAACTCGACCAGTTTCCTGCAGTAACTGAATAATACCAGATTAACATTTAAAAGACATTAACAAGACTATGGGAGAAGTAATAAATGCTGAAATGTCATCCATTAATCTTTAATATTTTTAATGTTATAACTTATTTTGCTGTTTAAATCATTCAGGCTATACTGAATAAAGACAGTAGGAGTTTTGCTAGCAGCGTTTTGTAGGTGCCTTATAAACACAGTGTAAACTTGAGAATCGTTTTCCAGCCTGGCACTGGCTCCCTTCTCATGACAATGTAAAAGAACTCTGGAAAGAGGGCTTGTGCATTTTCCAAGGGAAGCTGATTGCCCTTCTCTTGCAACTAGCTGCAGAAGGGCAACCCCCTGTAGAAGTACAACCAGCAACAGCGGCTTGCCACGGTCACCTCTTTTCCCCGGGGGCCACTTGCAGCATGAGAAAAGAGGAGAGCAAAGGCATTCAGAAAACCTGGCGTGACACGGGAAGTCCTCCTTCAAGTGTCTTCTTGCCCTCAGAGCATATCTTATGGAACATGACAATAGCTAGGAGTGAAGAATGACCAGTGGGAAGGGAAGAGGAATAGTCTCAAGAATTACTAATGAGAAAAATAATCGAAAATTGTTAAAAATTAGGGCAGACATGTTAGAGAGAAGAATAACATTGTCATTGTCAATTTTATTTTATTTTTTAAAAGATTTCATTTATTTGAAAGAGAATGAGAGAGCGCATAAGCAGGGGGAGCGGCAGACAGAGGGAGAAGCAGACCCCCGCTGAGCAGGGACCCTGATGTGGGACTCGATCCCAGGACCCTGGGATCATGACCCGAGCCAAAGGCAGATGCTTAACTGACTGAGCCACCCAGGCGCCCTTGTAATCGTAATTTTTAAATAGAACTCAGTAATGTGCACCTCTGCATTCTCTTTTTCTTCCTAACTTTATCTTATGGTTTCATCTTGATTCTCCCTTTGCCTTGATTTGTCTATTTTTACCCCTATGTTATCCACTAGATTTATGTAAACCATTTTGTGTTCATCAGCTTTTGCTTATACTAGGATAATACATGACCCCAAAGCTCAGTGTCTTTTAATGGCATCGGTTTACTTCTCTCTCATATTACATGCCACCTGACATCTGTGGCTATGGTCTGTGTGTCTTCTTCATTCTTGGATCCCAGGATAAAGGAATAACCACTATCTGGGCATGATGTTTTCATGGCATAGGGAAAGAGTGATGGCAGAAGCATGAAATGGATTTTAAAATTAGTGTTTGGTCATGAATTGAAAAAAAGAATATAATCAATTGTACCACCAAAATCCTTTGTGGTATAGTAACATTAACTTGAAATTGATGTGGGTCAAGGGATACCATTAAGGTGGATAATTAATAAAGAGGAGATTATGCTAAGTGAGATAAGTCAAGCAGAGAAAGTCAATTATCATATGGTTTCACTTATTTGTGGAACATAAGGAATAGTACATAGGACATTAGGAGAAGGAAGGGAAAAATGAAGGTGGGGGGAAATCGGAGGGAGAGATGAACCATGAGAGACTGTGGACTCTGAGAAACAAACTGAGGGTTTTGGGGGGGGTGGGGGATGGGTTAGCCTGGTGACGGGTATTAAGGAGGGCACGTACTACATGGGGCACTGGGTGTTACACGAAAACAATGAATCGTGGATCACCACATCAAAAACTAATGATGTACGGTGACTAACATAACGTAATAAAATAAAATTTAAAAAAATAAAGAGTAGTAAGGATGGTTTTAATTTATTAAATTTTTATAGAGTATCTATAATACAGAGGACAACAGGAAGAAGCAAAGAATAATAAACACTTCTATGCTACCTTTAAAATGCTCTCATTTCAGTGAGGAATACAGCAAAATATATAAAATCAGCATACATGCATTCACTGTCGAGTGCTTACTTCAGGAATAAAAGAAGTCCTAATTTGCAGAAAGTATGAGTTAGATAAACTGTCAACCACTGAGTTCCAGAAACTTTAGGATAGTTACTGTGTGAGAACCTGTTAAACAAAGTTAGTAATAAAGATGATATAGTAATAATAGATGCCTTTATTGAGCATTTACTATATGTTGAACACTTAAAAATCTCATTGTAGTCTCACAATAAATTTTTGACATTGTACAATTTTTCTCATTTTACAGATAAGAGTATAAAAAACACAGACACATATTGAAAGACTACTATTTATAAAGTCTGCTAAGCCTGGATGGATTAAGTGAAAATAAGAATGAAAAGGTGTTTATATTTAGTTTGTAAAATGTAAAACTCTTGTGATATACATATATATGCATATATATTATATGATTTACATATATATCTGTACATCTATGCATATGACTGCCATGAAGTATAGATAGATAAAAATTTCCATGATTGTTTGGTTGCAATATTGTTAATCCCATAGCCTGAGCTCAAAAGACGTTTTTCAACAGATGGAATCAAAGCCTATTTGCAAAGCAATCTCAAAACTTAGAAACATGAGTCCTAAGGGTAGAATCAATTGATAAGATGCTACATTTCTCTATAAGAAACGTGGGGGAAAAATAAAACAGTTTGACTTATTGGTGGTGTTTTAATATATATTTTGAAACCTTGTTACTTTTATTCTTATCATCAAAGTATAGCTCTGTCATTATTTTCTGTAAACTCTTTGCCTTTATGTGAGTGAGGAATAGAATTTTGAAGGGAAAAAATGTAAGGAGGCAAAGATTTCTACATAAAGCTTTTGTTAATGAGCAAAATTTGGGCATTGTATCTTCTGTGTGATAAATGTAATATTCAGGAAAAACTGCAGTACAATTAATCATTGTTCATTTTTGTATTTATCACCCTTGGGAATCTTTTTGTAAACATTCCATTTTTCTAAAGCACCAAATTCATCTCTAATATGCAAATATTACATCTTTTTTTGTCCAAATAGGACCAATTTCTTTTTTTTTGGAATATATTGTCAATATCAAATATGCATGCTGAAAGCGGTCAGTAGCTAATAAATTAACAAAACCACTAGGGGATAGAGTAATATTTCACAAACTAAAACTGTACAGTGAAGGGAGATTATTTCTAGTAGTTTTTATGGATTTTTTTTTTTACAGTTTTGTGTTTAAAAAGGCAAATCTCAATAGTTTTTTTTTTCCTTGGCTCTTGTATGACACTTTTCAGTTGGAACAGAACTCAAATAAGGTTTTGATTTATATATCCCATTTGTCTCAGAGTATAAATGAACAGTATTTGCCAATTTTGATTATACCTTCTAGAAATTGTTAAATAATTTAGAATGGTTTAAATAGTAATCTTATCCAATCTTATTCTTTAAAATGTAACTTTTATTAAAGTAAAAATTAACTGAAAAATAGAATGGGCTTTGTCCTGTAAAGCACTTAGAAGGACACTTCACTTTTGGGATAATCTTGCTACAATGTGTAACATCAACCTAATCGTGAGAATATATCAGACAAATCCAGATTGAGGGACACGTTAACTAGGACTTCAAAGTTTCAAGGTCAGAAAAGTCCAAGAAAGACTGTGGAATTGTTGCAGTTGGAGGGTACTAAGACATGGCAACTAATGCAATGTGGGATCATTTGGACCTGAATCAGGAAAGAACCTTAGTGGGAAATCTGCTAAAATTTGAATAAGGTCTGTAAATCATTTTGTTATATTGTATCAACTATAATTTTCTTGTTTTAATGATTCTATGGTTATATAAATGTTAACTTTAGAGGAAACAAGGTGCAGGGTATATAGGAATTCTCTGCCATTTTTGCAAGTTTTCAATAAATCTAAAAAATTGCAAATGAAAGGAAATATATTTAAATGGGGAACAAACAAAAAACTACAACCTCTGAAATCAGAAAAATAAAAGAAATCTTATTTTTATTGGAAGAGGTTTAGCACATTTATGTTCACAGACTGTCTGCCATGCAAGGCATCTTACAAGGTGCTGTATGAGACAGAGAACTGGAGAAAACTTTTTTTTTTAATGTTTTAGAGAAATCATTTTGTAGAGTACCAATGATGACATTTATCAAACTCTAAAATTATGTAATATCTGAACACAAACACTGAAAGACACGAATGAGCAATCACACTGAGAGGATGATTGAAGTATTTGAATCTGGGACACATGGTTGCAGAATTTAGAAGATTCATACAAACAAAATATTGATAAAAATAAAATACTGGCTTGGTGGTTGGGGAGGACAATCATACATTGTATGATTATGGGGACTAATGAGTCATGCTTAGAATCTGGGGGTATAAATATAGGGAAATCTGGAATTAATCCAATTGTGACCAATTTTTAATGCTATGTTAAGGCATTTTGCCTTCCCTGTGTAGTCAGTCTTAAATGATCAAAGGATTTTGAGCAAGTGGGCCACATGATTAGTTCTGTCTCACAAAGTTAATGGCAGTGTGAAGTGAGGCGATGGGTAGCCTGGAGACCAGAGAAGAGACAACGGCAGCAATTCAGAAGCAAGTTACAAAAGACGAAAGGAGAGACTGGCAATAGAAATGAAAACAAATTAAATAGAAAATAGCAAAAAAGGAATATATTTAACTTACTGTGAGCGTATCAAGCTACTGTTATGCTGAAAGGTAGAAAGAAAATGAAGGTTTGAATGATGATCAGGTAATCAGGTTTCTTTAATAGAAGTGGTAATAATCACAGTTACAATTAACTGATGAGACTGACCAGGGGACTAAGGCATCTTGATTTTTTTTTTTCAAGAGTATGAGTGAAATCTAATTAGAAATTTAAACTCAGAAGAGATATTGAGGGATACTGTCATCACAGTCACAAAAGCCAAGCTGGGCAGTTGTGTTTTTCCGAAGTGAGCTAATGAAGTGATTTTATTCATATATCCTAGTCAGTATCAAAGTCAGTAACAACTACACACAGCTGTTTTAACTTTGTTTTTTGTTATTTTTTTTCTTTACAATGGGGTCATTAAAGATGACTTACTAGTATAGAAAGTTGGAATTTGGGTGTAAAAATTGAAGATGAGTGAGAAAACTACCCTAGTTGACAAATTATCTCATTGTCCAGCCTGTAATTCTTTGTTCTGTACCAAAAATCTGTATTTCCTCTAGTAAGAATAGATGCTTTCAAGCAAATAGCCTTACGTGTTGAAATGTGAATGATTACTGTTACCCAGTCTTCTATGTTCCTCTTTGAACACTGGAGTGAGCTAGAAGAAAGGTATCTTTTTTATCTATACTTACCACACTGGTGATCCCATTCAGTCTCATGGTTTTAAATTTCATCTCTGTATTTATGACTCCCAGATACAAATCTCCAGCTCACACTTCTCTCTTGAACACCAGACTCATATACTCAGCTGCTTGCTGCACTGAACCAAGCTCTTGATCATCCTCTAAACCCACGTATTGTACCTTTCTTTCCCCATCTCAGTTAATGGCATCACTATGCTTTTAGTTACTCAAGGCAAAAGCTGTAAAATAACACTTGGTGCCTTTCTTTGCCTCTCACCCACCATTTGATCTGTAAGAAAATCCTATTGTCTCTGCCTTCCAAACAGATAGCGGAGCCAGGTGATGGGTATTAAGGAGGGCACGTGTGGTGGTGAGCACTGGGTGTTATATGCAACTAATGAATCATTGAACACTACGTCAAAAACTAATGATGTACTTTATGCTGGCTAACTGAACATAGTAAAACAAGAAACATCAAATAAAATTTATATATCACACCAAAAAAAAAAAAAAACCAGATCCAAAATCTGACCACTTCTCAAGAGCTTCAGTGCTAGCATCCTAGTTCATTGTGTTTCACCTGAATGATTGCAAGAAACCTGGCTACCAGCTTCTGCCCTGTTCCCCATCAATTCATTTTCAACTCAGTTGCTGAAGTGATTTTGTTAAAACGGAGATTAGTGCATGTCACTTCTTTGCTCCAAACCCTCCAAAGGTGTCTCTAATATTACTGTGAAAAAAAGCCCAAATACCAAATTGCAAGGATCTGCAAGGCTTTGCAAAGTCTTCATCTGGCCTGATTTCCTCTATTCCTATTCCCCATCTTGCTGCTTTCTTTGAGCAGTATTGGCCTCCCTTGTACTTCCACAGCCATTTTAGGAACGTTCCTCCCTCTGAGACTTAGCACTTGCTGTTCCTTCTGGCTGAAGTGCTCTTCCAGATATCTTTATGTTTCATTTCCTTACCTCCTCAGGTCTTGACTCAAATCACTCTGTAAGTAAGGCATTTCCAGACCACTCTATCTAAAATTTGAAACCTCCTTCTAATCCCTATACTCCTTCCCTCATTTTCTCTTTGGCGGTTACCACCGTCACAATCTGTATAGTTTTTGCTCGTTTTGTTTTTTGTCTCTTACACACTCATCCAGTTAGAATGTAAACTCCATTGAGGGAAGAAGTTTTGTTTTTTAATGATTCTACACTGAATGGCATATTATAAGTCAGTATTTGTTGAATGAATTAATAGGAAATACCACCTATAGTTAGCTCTGATTTTATTTATGTATTTATTGAATAAAATATTTTGAACACCTTTGATGTGCTTGGCCTAGGACCTAAGAAGGCAATGCATTTTAGGATCTATTGGGCTTGTGGGGAGCAGGCATGAAAACATGCATTTTATAGTCCAGTGTTATAAGGGGAAAGGTAAAATTAGGGTTTATGGTCTCTAAGCAGAAAAATATCTCACAGTCTCTCATCTTACTTTTATTCTGCCATCACTACTCTGTAGAAGCTGTAGAGCAAATAACCAATAGGAAGAAGTTGCTTAACTTTTTTTCTTTTTACAAAAGTGACCCAACACTAAGAAAGAAATAAAGGCTATGATCTTCAGTTCTGCTTTGGATTTTAGTTCTAAATTAAACTCCTTTGTATTTCCAATTTGAATGGTTTTCTATAAGGTGGGTCATAATCCCTGATAAACAGCTATTTCGAGGAAGTTTGGCACACTTCTTCACTATGCTTCTTCAGGCTGAAGTTCTGGCAATTCCTTCACATAAGCTGGCTCTGCTGAGTGGAAGATACAGAATGAAAATATGTTGGCAGCAATCGTTCTTTCATTTTCTTCTGAATCAGTCCACAGCCCATGGATTCTGTGAAATAACAAAATTGGCTGTTATAGGTTATAGTCACATTGCCATCTTAGCACCAGCTTTTGAAATCTCCTGGGCATTTTCAGGTAGGGATTTATGTTTTATTTGTACCTCAGGATTATTCTGAATCATATATCTATAGATATAAAAGAGAGGGGGCCAAAAAGTGTTCACAAACAACAATAGCATAGCCATTAAAATTTGTCTTAAAAAAGAAACATTTGATTTAGGATTCTCAATCATTTTTTTCTAAAGGACTGAGGTTGGGATATGTAGGTCTATATTTGTTTTATTGCCAAGAGTGGGCTGATAATACCACAGTGACCAAAACGATGATGAAATTCCCATTTATAGGAGAAATGGTTGTACCCTGTCTACCACAAAGGGGAAAAATGCTGACATAGTCATCATTGTGACGCTTTCTTGCCACAGTTTACTCTCTTCTACATTCTGCAAAAGTTCTTGAGGCTCTGTGGCTTCATCAATCCTAGGCTGTTTATTATTTCACAATCATGTGATTATACATCATAGACAAATTCAAAAGCCTTTTATGTTACTCTGCCACATTCAGAGAATATTTTTTTTCACAGAGGCCAATTAGTGTTTTTATTAATCTTGCCAACATAGAAAAAATATATTAAATATTAATGATATATACTTTAGCAGACGTCAAATTCTGTCAAAGTGTGTGATCACTGCCTCTGGAGCAGAACTTTCCAGGGACAGCGCAGTACCATTTTTACATTCGGTGAAGATTTAAGTCAGATGACAAACATAAGGTACCTTTTGTGAATTGCCAGATGGTGGAAATTTGTACAGTGTTTTTATAATGCTATTCACGTATTCACTTGCTCCTCCATTTGAGAGTTTGTCTCACAGAATGTATACACACACATACCTGCATACACATGCATATGTATATATATACATATATTCACATATATGTATGTATATCTGTGCTTATGGTATATGTATATGCCATAAATTTGTTTATAAAATATATATATGCACACCTACTCATCTGTACACATATATATATGCATTCTGTTTTATAATCTCTATATAATTCGATAGATAATAATACATAGAATTTCTAGAAGATATAAGGACCATCCAGACTTTCAAATTATTTTGTTTTGGTGGCTGTTGAGGTTTATTAGGAGAAGAATTATGAGTTTATGAATCACTGATCATTTCCTCTATTCTCATGAGAATAAGAAGATATTTCAATGATACACAGTCAGCAAAGCAGAGGGTATTCTCAGACGAGCTCACTGTTGCCACCTCTATTGCCAAGGGGAAGACACAATCAGTCAAGTCAGTTATTGGGAATTAAAACCAACATGATTCATTAAACAAAGATGTCTTACTCATTATCTAAATGGTTTAAAAATTGAATTTCTCATGTAACTGTTGCCTCAAAGACTCATAGATGGTTTTCTTGTTTTTTAAGAATATTCTCTGTAGCATCTATGGAAACACTGTTACTTTCTTTGAAGGATACCTTCTTCACTTGCAACCAAAAACACATTTTTAAGCAATCACGTTCTCTTTTGTCAGTCTGAATCAGCTGAAATATTTGGAGTTATCAACCTCTTGTAACAACCTGAGATACCAATTTTACAGTGGAAAAGTGGGATGTAGTTTATCCCAAGTTAATGTATGTCTGAAGCCTTTTGGATAGTTATATTGGTTCAGATAGGTATAGATCTAACTTGCTTGTGTGAATAACAGGCTGTAGTTTGAGGTAGCTCCATAATTCCAGATTCATTTTGGTGTAATCCTTTAATTTCGGATGCTTACAGCTGTCACATTCCTTTCACCACCAGCACTCTAAAATCTGGCTATGCTTGATAATCATTTGTTTCTGTAATTTCTTTATGGCTGCCTTAACTTAGGAACAGAACAAAGGATTTTTTTAGACCAAAAGATACCAAACTATGATGGCTGATTTATATGATCAAGATACTTTGTAGACTCTCTACGAGATAATTATGCTTGTAGTAACCATACAGTGAGAAATGCATAATGACAAAAATCTCTTATGTTTTATTACTACATCATCTATGTATGTTTTAAAAATACTAATGCATGTTTTTTTTTAATCTAGTATGGATTTTCACAGTCCTTTCAATAATTAGTATCCCCTCTCAAAGTTCTCTCTCTTGTAGCATGAGAACCAGTGATGTGGAACAGCTGATATTAGGTGGGTGACACTAGGTGTCCCATGACCTCCCCTATTTGGCATTTGATATATTTTCCAAAAAAATGTAATAGAGCATGAAAATAAGAAAGACCTGCTCTCTCGTTAATTATCATCTAAGTGCTCCTGGAACTCATTGTAGACCGAGGATCTTTTGAATTAAATAAATAGATGTGACTGATAGAGATAGACTGATAAGAAAATTTCACATTCGAAAGGGAACTGAGCAACTACATAGCCCACCCACTTTTTTTTTTTTTTAACCAATAACCCAAACAGGTTAAGTAACTTGTTAAGGTGACACAAGTTGTTGATGGCAAAGCAGGCCTAAACCTGGCTTATACAAACTTTGAAGACATCTAAAAATATAGCATGCTGCTATTACAGTATCAGTTGCAGAATTGTCCAGAAGATGGAGTTGTGGAGGTTGAAATTATCTCACAACCTGGGGGTCGTAGATGATAATGTATTCTGTATACTTTAGAGGCAAAAGCACATGGTTTGGTATCAGAAGTGAAAAAGTAGATTGTGGTGGAGTGAATTCTGGATTTGGAGTCAGAATTGCTCTTCTAAGAACCAACTAGATCTGTGACCTTTGGTGTATCCTTTAAATGCCCCTAACCCTCTATTCCTTCTCTGTAAAAATGGGAATAAAAATACAGTCCCTGCCTACCATTTAAGGAGGTTGAAAGAATCAAAATCCGTATTTGAAAATAGTTAATTTGTACAGCTGGCAATAAAGAAAAAAAAGGAGTACACTTCAATAAATTGTGGCATTCCTCTGTGCCACACATTGTGCAAAATGTTGGGAATATAGTATTGAAAAAATAGATAAAATAATACTCTAAGGATTTTTCATTCTGGCAAAATGAATACTTAGATATGGCATTATGTAATTTACTAGGAGCTTTCTTATTCACTGTCCTCCTTGAGCTTGAAAACAGTACTAGGCAGACAGGATAGATCAAGTAATAATAATAACAAAACAACAACTAACATTCCTTGTCCTTGTGTGTAAAAGAATTTCAGATTGTTTAAATATAGCTATGTGGTGGTGCAGAAAGAAGACCACGATTGGGATAAGGGGAATCATAATACTAGATGCCAATAAAGCATCTGAGCATTCCTTTCTGTGTGGTGATAAACATCTCAGAGTCATATGATCATATTGAGCTTTCAGTAGTTACAGGTAGATGTTTTTATCCTGATATTATTGGTTGAGAAACGAACGCTTACAATCACTGCATGTCTCACTAGCTGGCTCATCTAATGAGTGGAAAAACAAGGATTTGATTCTAGCACACCCTGGCTCCAAAGCCTAGGTTATCTCCATTGTGCCAGGCTCCTCCCACATACCACTGTGCTGACCATGTCCAGAATATGAGCTCCAGTGCTAAAAAGAAACCAAATTATCAAATTCAGCAGCATCACACCAGTTAATCCCCTTTCTGATTCGGCTCTGTCAGTGGTTCTAAAATCCTACCTAGCTCATCAGGCTTAAAACCGAAGTTGAGTTGTTCTTTTTTGTCGCCCTGTGTGAAATAAGTTGCCAATTCCTGTTTTACTTTCACATTATTTATAGTCCTGCTGATTCTGCGTGGTTTTGACCTGGTTAATTCTTCTAGTAATTGTTGCCAAAGCTCCAGACTAGCAACCCTGGCTTGGATCCATCACCTGCCTCATCCAAGTGTCTTAGTTTGCACCTCTCCATTTGCAGACCATGAAACAAGGCTTCAGGTGCTGGTAGTTTATTTGAAACATGATCCCCAGTCACCCCGCTCAGGGAATGGGGAAATGAAAAGGAAAAGAAGTCAGCCGATGAAGAGTGTGTTATCAACAGTCACCATTGTATAAGGCAGGCGTTCCTAAGTGGAGAATCATGGGAGCCACGGTAGAGCATCCGCCTCAGAGTTGTTTTGTCTGATGGTCACTGGAGCATCATTCATACACCAGCTCCCATCGGTCACTGGCTTAGGGCTATTCCCTAAGAGGCTCTAAGTCTTCAGCTCTTTGTGTTTATAGTACAAATAGAGCTACTCAGACAACTAGAGAGGGCCCTTGGGCCAAAGAACTAGGTCTGTCAGTTAGAAGTCAAGCCAGAGTGCACAGAAAAGATACTGGCCATGAGAATGTGTCTGGGACCCTGAGCATGTCTTTTCTGCCAGCCTATATATTGTTTCCAAAGTAATCTTAATGTATATTTCTGCTGGAGGAAGATGCATTAGGCTGTTCACAGCTCACTGTGTGACTTCCAACCTTCATACCTTTTCTTGTACTTTTCTTGAATATTGTTTTCACCTTTATTTCCAAATCCACAAAATCAGTTGTTACCCATTTTTAAATGATACATGTTGTATAGGTATTTGTGATTATATTCTATCTTACTTTATATCACAGCTTCTTTCATCCACTGGCACAGTGATGCAATAGAGGCTTAATAAATGTTGGTGGACTCACTGCCTCAGTGCATACCAACATGTGAACTTGTCATTGTTCAAAGAAAACAGAAAAATTCTAAATACGTAACTTTCTGAAATTACTACATAGTAACTAGACTTGTTTCTAGAAATTAATGCCTCGTATCCAGGGAATAATAGCAACCAATTTGATCAGTTACAGTATCAGTACTTCCAAATAGCTTTACATTTTGAGGATCCGATAATTGATAACTCTTAAAGTAAAATAATCTTTGGTCTTTGTATCTTTTTCCTGTTGCTGCTATAATAAATTAGCACAAATGTAGTGGCTTAAATAACACAGATTTATTATCTTATAGTTCTGGAAATCAGATGTGTAGAATGGATCACACTGGGCTAAAATCAAAATGTTATCATTCCTTTCTGGGGACTCTAGAGAAAAATCTGTTTTCCTGCCTTTTCCGGCTTCTGGAGGCTGCCTGTATTCCTTGGCTTTTGGAATTCTTCTATCTTCAAAGAAAGCAATGACCTGGTTAAGTCTTTTTCACATTACACTGTAAGTTTAAAGCTTTCATAATTACATTGGGCCCACTTGCATAATCTAGGCTTATCTCCACCTCATAAAGTTGGCTGATTAGCAACACTTAATTTCATCTGCCACCTTAATTCCCCTTTGCCAAGTAAAGTAACATATTTATGGGTTCAGGAGATTAGGATGCGGACATCTTTGGGAGGCCATTATTCTGCTTACCACATTTGGGATGTCTCATTTCCCCCTCTCCAACTCAATAAAATAATCACATTCATTTGAATTAATCTGGTAAAATATTTAAGATATAATCCAAAGCCTTTGATGCTAGAGACTAAGTTGTGGTTTCAACAAACGGAATCTCATATATCATTAAACAATATGGATATTTCATTTTGAAAAAGAAAAGTTAATTTAGAAAACTAGAAGATTTGTGTGTAATAATAGTTTTTCTACCTGAGCCTTTTAAAAGTTTTCAAAATAAACTTGTCATTTGCATCATTTCATAGCTGAATTTATTGTATTTTTATTATTATTATTATTTTAAAGATTTTATTTATTTGAGAGAGAGAATGCGAGAGAGAGAGAGAGAGCATGAGAGGGGAGAGGGTCAGAGGGAGAAGCAGACTCCCTGCCGAGCAGGGAGCCCGATGCGGGACTCGATCCCGGGACTCCAGGATCATGACCTGAGCCGAAGGCAGTCGCTTAACCAACTGAGCCACCCAGGCGCCCTTTATTATTATTTTTTAATTTGTATTTCATAGCTGATCTTGAAGAAAATTACTTAGGGACATCTGGCTGGTTCAGTCCAAAGAGTGTGCGACTCTTCTTGATTTCAGGGTTGTGAATTCAAGTCTCTCATTGGGTAAAAGTAAGAAGTTACTTTTATTTTATTTTATCATTTTTTATTATGTTCAGTTAGCCACTGTATAGTACATCATTAGTTTTTGATGTAGTGTTCAGTGATTCATTAGTTGAGTATAACAGCCAGTGCTCATCACAACATGAGTCCTCCTCAATACCCATTACCCAGCAACCCCATGCCCTCACCCCCCTTCCCCTCTGAAACCCTCAGTTTGTTTCCTGGAGTGCATAGTCTCTCATGGTTCGTCTCCCTCTCTGATTTCTCCCCCTTCAGTTCTTCCCTCCCTTCCCCTATGGTCCTCTGTGATATTCCTTACGTTCCACATATGAGTAAAGCTGTATGATAATTGTCTTTCTCTGCTTGACTTACTTCACTTAGCATAATCCCCTCCAGTTCCATCCATGTCAATGCAAATGGTGGGTATTCATCCTTTCTGATGGCTGAGTAATACTCCATTGTATATATGAACCACATCTTCTTTATCCATTCATCTCTTGAAGGGCATCTTGGCTCCTTCCACAGTTTGGCTATTGTGGACATTGCTGCTATGAATGTTGGGGTGCATGTGCCCCTTCCTTTCACTACATCTGTATCTTTGAGGTAAATTACTTTAAAAAAATCTTGAAAAAAGAAAATGACTTATACTCACCACAATGAGCAAATTAAGCCATTTAGCTAAATAGAAACCTGTCACAGAGTGTGGATATTACATCTTTAATTGATTCCAGTAACATTTCAAGGACATTAGAAAGATCTGCTCATCATTAGACTGAGACCTTACACAATAATCCAAAAATTGAATCCTAGGTTAAACATGCCAACTGAACACAAGAAGAAAATGTAGTCTACAGAACAACTAGAGAAAAAACTTGAAAACCATCGTCCATAAGCTCTTTTCTTTTCTTGGGAAATGGTTGCTGTTTGTCAGAAATAGCATGTGTTAGGTCTTGCATGCTCATGATCTGCATCTATTAGAAGAGATTGTTTTTCTGAAATCTCTATTTATACTCCTGCTTTCAACAAGGCCTTACATACATGTGTTTCCTGTGGTGCTCACCTGAGTCTTTATTTCCCAGTAATAGTTCATGATTTGGACATTCCTAGTTCTCTCTCTCTCTCTTTTTTTTTTTAAACTGAAGTTCTATTTTTTTTAAGATTATTTATTTATTTATTTGACACAGAGAGACAGAGAGAGAGAGCACAAGCAGGGGAGCAGCAGAGGGAGAGAGAGAAGCAGGCTCTCCGCCGAGCAGGGAGCCCGATGCGGGGCTCGATCCCAGGACCTCGAGATCATGACCTGAACCGAAGGCAGACGCTTAACCAACTGAGCCACCCAGGTGGCCCCATTCCTAGTTCTCTTAATCAAGAATGGCTAGTTGATGACTTCTTCATCCTGTTCTTTTTTTTTTTTTTATTTCTTAGAATTAAAACTATTACTAGCTAATCTGGAAAATTAATCCCCAAAAGGGAGATTCTTCCTTCCTCTAACATTATAAAGAATGCATGTTACCAGTTGCCCTCTGGAGTAGCGTGGTTGTAAAATGATTAAGCTAAGTCCTTAAATCAAAAAGATTAGAATTTATGGGTGCCTGGGTGGCTCAGTTGTTAAGCATGTGCCTTCAGCTCAGGCCATGATCCAGAGGGTCTGGGATCGAGCCCCACGTCAGGCTCCCTGCTCGGCGGGAAGCCTGCTTCTCCCTCTCCCACTCCCCCTGCTTGTGCTCTTGCTCTTGCTGTCTCTCTTTCTGTCAAATAAATAAATAAAATCTTTAAAAAAAAAGATTAGAACTTAAACAGTAATATTAGTGCTTTCTTCTTCAAAACAATCATTTTGAGAAGACAAGCTTTTATTCCGGTGACCCTGACATTTATGTAGTATCATCAGTGAATCAATCTGTTGTTCACCCACTTGGTGCCAAAAGAGTTTTTCTTCATTTCATAAATTCTCTCCCCTTTTATAGCAATTTTAAATGTTTCCTGAGATGAGGTGTGCTATAAAAATATGCATGTAAAATAAAATCTGCTCTTAATTTAGAGAGTTCAGAGTTTTTGTTAAGTTGAAGTTAACTGAATGGGTCATCATTTGTTTTTTGACTTGAACCCTCTATAGCGAAAGTTCCATTGTCGTCTTGAAATAAGTCCATTTTTCCAGGACTGGCTAAAAGCCCAGTTTAGTAGGAACCCTCAGGTGCAGTCATCGTCTTCATTAACTGCTTTTTGTTAAAAAACCATTCATACAATAATATGTCCACCCAAAATACTCAGAAGTGGATGACTTTACTTTTGCTGATATTTAAGTTGTGAAAAATTGCAGAGATTTTTTACTAAAATTTAGCATAGTGATTCATTTCATGAGTCTTCTCTTTAAATATGAAATAGCACCAGGACACCTGGGTGGCTCAGTCGGTTAAGTGTCTGCCTTTGGCTCAGGTCATGACCCTGGGGTCCTGGGATCGCGTCCCACATCCGGCTCCCTGCTCCTTGGGAAGCCTGCTTCTCCCTCTGCCTGCAGCTCCCCTGCTTGTGTGTACTCTCTCTCTCTCTGACAAATAAATAAATAAATAAAATCTTCAAAAAAATTTTTTAGAAATAAAACAAAATCTTAATAAAAAGTATTAAAAATAAATATGGCACCTTGAATACAGGAATTTCAAATATGCGTGCTTTAAAAAAAGTGGACTGGAAGTGTCTTGCAAGCAAGGATTTTGTTAATTCCATCTTCACTTTAACATGAAATTAGTTATTGTTTTAGCTTCTTTATGAGTCATTACTTTTGCCTTTATTTTTCTAACATGTTAACATTATACTGTGATGAGCATGTAAAAATTATTATATATTAATAACTTATATAAATCTAGTGACTTATTTATACTATAGATATTTATAATTTGTTATTTAATTTACTTAATGCATCTCTTCCCCTCAACAATATTGCAAAGAATGTTTTACTAATGCAATTGTACAGTGAGGAATCAGAGCTAAGGGAAGATAAGTACATAAGCCCAAGGGCTCTCAGCTAGGCAAAACCCAAACCCTGGTCTGTCTGACTCCAAAGATGGGTCTAATTCCTTTTTAGTATGCTACACTATTTGTAAATTTAACATGGAGCTAGCACAGTGTGTCCTGTTGAGTTGAAGCATATTTTGCAATGAAGAAATGACAGTGGAGGAGATGGCAGAGAAGATCGTGATTGGGACACCTGTTGAGCTATATCCTTAAAACCAAAGACTTAGAAGTCTACCCTATAGGCCACAGTTAGCATTATATTCTCTTGGAAAAATACAAAACAGGAAATGGCATCAAGCGTCCTTCTGCCTTGAGAGTTGTCTTCCTAACAGCCTATGTAGCAGTCCCCAGAGCCATCACAGAATGTTATGTTTTAACCACCCCTTCCTCCCACTTCTCATACCATGGAACAAGTCATATTGGGCAGGTATGTGAATCTCCCAGCCTTAAAAGCCTCATTCTCCAGTAGCCATTACCTCTTGTATCAAATCTGTAGTCATAGCTTCTGAGAATGTGCCCACTTACAAGTCTTCACACTAAGGGAAGTCCAAAGATATGATGTCCAGATCAGGCATTTATAGTTCCTTCTAGTCCACATGAGATTTACTACTCAGGACTCACTTTTACCATGATCGTGTGGCATTATAACATATTTGATGTACCACCTACATCTTTCTCCAGATGATCAGAGCTAGAAAGTTTATCCTATATCACATTCAAATGCACAACATGAAAAGGATTTGGTTACCCTTTACCCCCCAAGAAATTAGAGTGGGGTTTTTGAAAAATAGATTTTTGGATTTGTTCTGTTAATAAGGACGATAATATTTAGGTATGACCTCACATGTTGATGGCTGAGATGGGGTGGAGGTAAAAATCTTTGGAGTTTAGGAGATAGAAGAACTGGGAGGCCAGGGTGCGAGACCACCTTTGCATATGTTGAAATAACGAAAATGTGGATGGGTGAACGGAACGGTGACTCAAGCTCTAGAACTCTTACTAAATGATGAAGATGTCTGCTTCTGACTATAGCTGAGGGATTATAGGTGAAGAGTTCTGGTGCCGTGAACTTCAAGCAAGCCAAGTTTATTAGTGGAAGAAGAGAACAGTTCCTGTGGAAGAAGCATCTGGCAGCAAGGAAAACACCTACTCTATCTCCTGTTTCCACTCTTTATTTTTTTTAATTCATCGAGGTATTCTGAAATATTCTAACAAAACTATCTGATTGTAAGAAAGCAAAAAAAAAAATACAGTTTATATACATCATTATGTTTGTATATGTGTGACAATACCATTTCTGCAGATCAGTTGTGAGTATAACTAGGATTTGTAATGAATCAAAACAAGAACAGCCGCACTGCTTGTGTTAATATAGGGAGTAACATGTTAATAGGAAGAATGATATATTGATATAGAAAATGTTAGTAAGTGTTAATACAGGGACTACATGGTGTAGCTTGTTAATGTGTTATTATTTGGATGCATCTTTTTTGATAACATAGAAGAAATGAATATGAATTCTAAATAGTCCATTTATTAGCTGCATGATCTTGGGCAAATTAGTTTACTTCACTAAGCTTCAGATTTATTTCCTAAGAAATGAGTACACCAATATTACCTACCTTACAGGATTGAGTCAGGATTAAATGATATAATGCGCATGAAGAGTTTAGCACAGTGATTGGTGTAGCTAATGCTTATTAAAGGTTAGCTATCATTGTTATTGGCAATATATTAAATTGCCTTTTTTAAGAAAAAGGTAGTTCCCCTGGTAGGTTAATATGAAGAGTTAAAAGAAAGTCAAAAGAGTAACTGTTCAGTTATTTTCTGAAATAAAAATATAATGACCAGAGTCCCATGTGATAGAAGAGAGAGAATAAAGTATTAAAAATAGAACATTTGTGCCCTTGAATTTAATTTCTTTCACCCTTAATCCTTGGGTTATTTAGCATGACCCTGAAGGATTCGTTCCTTAATTCATTAATGGTGCTACACTTTTTAAAAAACATTCTGCCCCACCCCACTCCCACCCTAAAAGTCTCAAGGGTATATTCCTTACAAACATTTGCACTTTCTCGATTGGACGAAAACAGAGGAAAGGGTACCTTGTGTTCCATATTCAATTCCGAATCCCTGGAAAATGATTCTGATTGCCAGCTGCATTAGGGATACCTCATTTATTACTTAGCCAGCATTGAACCTAATTTAGAAAACATGCACTTTTAATTTAGTAGTGATATTTAAGAGTATTGCAGTCTGTGGTGTCAGTGTTTATGGGGGGAAAAATCTTCTAAATGAGGCTTTAAGGAGCCTCATTGCAGTTGCACAAATCTTTTAAAAAAATCTGTTTTTCGATGGGTATTAAAGAGGGCACATATTGAATGGAGCACTAGGTGTTATACGCAAACAATGCATCATGGAACACTACATCAAAAACTAATGATGTAATGTATGGTGATTAACGTAACATAATAAAATAGTATTTTAAAAAAATCTGTGTTTTTCTTTTGCTCTTTCACCTCCAAGATGCCTATCCCAAAGAGTGAGAACCTTCCTCTGTCATCCTTGGGGTCTTGGATAAGTCACTTAATCTCTCACTGCATTTTCTCATTTCTAACAAGAGAATAAAAATGTCTCCTTCACAGATTTATCCTCAGGATTTTAGCTAAATAATACGTTTTAAAAATGCTTCCAGAGTGCCTCTTACAGAGAAGCTGGCAATCGAAAATTTATCTGTTTTAGTTACTTGACCACTAAAATTATAACTGGAGTTGGTAAAAGCAGTTATATAACATTGTTTCAAAGATGTAAACATTGCCATTTCCACTAGATATGTTGACATGTGGTATGTCTTCCTTCTATAACTCAATTTACATTAAAATTCTTTTTTAACTCTCCTCTCCCAGTATTCAATCTACAGCTTGTGGCACAGTGTACATAATTTTTGGGTAGATAGTGACTGAGCACATTATATAAAAGATGCATTATTTACCAGATCAAAGGTCAATGTGTTCATAATTTGATATGCCAAGGGTCAGACAGTCCAGAAATGTCTGCAAATTTCTAAAGTGACGTACATTTCTGAAATAAAACTGCCATTCTATAATGGATAGCACATCAACTGGGTAGCCAAGCATGCTTATAAGATTTACAGGGCATAGCTCATCAGTGAGGCTCTCCATAAATCCACTCTAGGACAGATTTCCAGATTCCGTTTTTAAGTACATCAACATTCTTTCCTTTTTAAATAAGTCTTTCTCAAGGAAATGATCACAATATTGCTCTTGGGACTGAATGTTCCTGTATGGTAGAATATTACATTTTCTGAAAGATCACTTACTAATATGGTGAACCGTGGAGAGTATACTTTCTGTTTTGGTCTTTGGATGGAGTCATTTTTTAAAATTTTATTATGTTATGTTAATCACCATACATTACATCATTAGTTTTTGATGTAGTGTTCCATGATTCATTGTTTGCATATAACACCCAGTGCTCCATTCAGTACATGCCCTCCTTAATACCCATCACCAGGCTAACCCATCCCCCGACCCTGGATGGAGTCATTTTTTGATCTTACTTTTGTTGGATATGTTCATAGCAAAACTACTGTCATTTTTATAGTGAGGTAGAGGTGAAAATAACTACTATGATATGGTATTTCATTTTTCTTAGTAATATTGTAAAATTTGTTCATTAGATAATGGCAGCTTTGTTCTGATTTTATGTTGATTTTGTTTTACCCATCATTTTGTGTTCCATTCAAGTATCTTCTTTAAAGCACTTTGAATGGATTTCTTCATTTTACTAAACTGATAGGAATAATGAATTGGTGATCATACTATTAATAATAGCTACCGTTTTCTTAATGTGTACTATTTGCAAACACTGAGCTATGACTTATATACCTAATGTCATATAATTATCAAAGAATCCTATAAAGTCAGTGTTATCTCATTTTACAGATAACAAATCTTAAGGATAAGCTAGGAGGCCAAATTTTCACTGTACCTCTTGTAGTGAATGTATTCACTGGTTCATTTACTCAGCAGATGTTTATAGAGCACCCACTGTGTGCCAACCACTATGCCAAGGACTGAAAAGAGCAGCATCTAAGAAGATATACACATCCACTACCCCTCAGAGACCTTATAGTCCATGGGAAAATTTAAAATTTAGCCAGGAATTTACAAAGAAGTGTGACAAGTTTTTATAGAGCAAATGGAAGTTGGTGTATGAGCATATAGCAGGGAGACCTAGCCAGGGAGGAGAGAGGACAGGGACAGCCTCTTCAAGAAAAACTTAATCAGCTCAATGAAGGTGCTTAAGTATAGCAGTGGAGTGAAGCACGAAGCTAGTCATGTTGTAGGAGAGAAGGTCCTATATGGAGAACTTTAACCCATAGTGAGAAAATGAACCTATATTCCAAGGGCTTCCTTAATTATAGAAAGGCTTTGTTCAAAACAGGAATCATAATCCAGGAAACAGCCTTAAATTTTAATATTCCCATTGCCTGATATAAAAGCTAATAAATTTTGAGTAGATATTTCCTGTTGCTGGGATAAAATGACTTACCCAGTTGAATTTTCACAAACAGCTCTGGGTTTACCTTTTATTTAATAAGTAAGTGAAAATGCTAATGTTTTCTTTAATACTTTGCTGCAACTTTCTTTTAAACTTGAAAATTTGTGTCTGACTAAAGAAATAAAAAAAAATGTCATCTGCTTTAAATAGTCCTATTCATGCTATAGTTGAGACAACTGTAAAGATTCAGTTCAGTTCACAAATACCTGTTTAATTCCTGTAGAAAACCATGTATTTGGTGTGTCATGCAGTGGTGTCCAAACATTTTTGCTACTGTAGTTGCATCAGTTAAAATATTTTTAAATGGGTACCCCAGTAGATGTATATTTGTCTTTTAACAAGATATTCATATACATGACTATGCTAATATATAATACACATTAAAAACCTATATAACATAAAAATTAAAAGAGTAAGATGAAAATAAATAGAAAAAGAAGTTGTAAATTTTCTTCTCATGGCCCAGGTGATCAAATCTTGGATATCACCCAGGAGTGGGAACTCGTTTTGCTTAACGTCACACTGAGGGAAACAAAGATGAATGATCTGTTAATGTCTACCTTCAAGGAGGTAACAAGATGCTAATGAGACAAGTTCACCAAAGCAGAATGCTGTGCTGTGTGCTATCTGAAGTTGGCAGTTGTAGTTCAAGTTAGAAAGATGTTTTCAGGACTAATTTAGTTGTATATTGGGGCCAAAGAAAGGGAATAATGGGCAACCAAGACTGGAAGGCAGCTTGGTATTGCTTTAGAGCAGTGCTTCTCAAAAGGTACCAATGCCTGTAAATCAGCTAGAGATCTGAGCTGGGGCCCGGGAGTCTGCATTTCTGACAAACTCCAGGCGACGCTGGTATTGCTGGTGATGCGGACAGTACTTTGAATAGCGAGGCTTTCGAGGACTTTCACACCTAAAGGAGATGTTTGTACTTGATATGGTAGGTAGGACGCAACCTCTAACGATGTTCCAGCTGAGCGCAACATGATCAAGTTGAACTCTAGGCAAATTCATTTGGCAATAATTTATAGACTGCATAGGAGCAGGCTGAGAATGGAGGGAGAGAGAGAAGTCTGGAGACAATTACAGGAGTTCAAGTGAGAGGTAATAAGGCCTCTGAACTGGGACACTGGCAGTGGAAATAGGGAGAAGATAACATCAAAGGACATGGTTGAGGCAGAAGCATCCTGAGAAGAGAAATAACTAACACAGGTATAAAATAGAAAACAAATTAAATCCAGGGCTAGAGAAACTAATGAGAAATCTGACCTCTTCTGTTCATCTAGCAATTTAGAAATTTGAATTTTCATAAATTTGAAAACATATGCATAAATTATATGTGTATTTATAGGAAATTTCCTGGTAGAAAAGATCACAAAATAAAATCAACATGCTGTAAATGGACAACTGGCTTTGGATGTGTTTATTTTTTTCTCTGATCATTATTTCTAGAAAGAAATGCATATCCTGGCAGTATATGTTCAAACAGGTCCAGTAAATCTCAATGATTGTAAATAGGGCCTTATCCTTATTGAGCAAACATTTCCTGTTCATCTGCCTCTAGGTGAGAAACATAAATGTTTGAATAAAAATCTTTTAAATTTTTTGAAGATGAAGAGGTTGGAGGTGGCAGGGAGAAATGTATTTTCATTAGAGGTTCTGAATTCTCCTAGCTGTTTTGTGCTGTTTGGCCACTTCTTTGTGACCTGACTTTATGCTGCACATAGACACCATGACATTCACTTGACTAGCGTGTGTCTGTGTCTGGCTGCTTCTACTGGACGCTAAGTTCCCTGAGGGACAAGACCGTGGCTTACTTATTTCGTATCCCGAGATCCCAACACAGATGCTGAGTAAACTGACTTTTGAATGAATGAGTGAATTATCCCAGAAGCTAAAACAGATGTGAGTACAGAGAAAATTCCCTTTGAAATGAATAAATGTGTGAATGAAAGAATGAATGTTGACTTAGCCCTAACCATGGCCATTTTCTAGATTCTGTTTTCTATATTGCTAGATAAGGACCAATCTTAATCATCCCAAAGTTTGCAATCAGTATTTCACTCATCCATGTCCAAACACTATAAGCAGCCTTTATATTATATGGTGACTTTGAAATCAAAAGGCTAAATCTGAATTTTATTTCTTATAGGCCAATAATTAATGTGGTTCGCCTTATAGTTTAAATGTTACATTTCTTTACCTCAGATCAGTTTACCATTTTTTCACTCACATAGACTTTTCTACCAACCTTTTATGATTCTCATTTTTTTTTTAATGGTTTCATTAGACTCCATTATTGTTGTATGTGTGTGTTAGGAAAAACCCTCAATTCTTTTATGGGTATTTTGTTACTGTCCTCAGTAGTGTAAAATGGGAGTTACTATTGGTGAACATAAATATGTTTGGACAAAGGACCGTGGCCATCAGCTCTTACTGCACTGTGCATACACAGCCTCCGACTTGTGATTGTAACTGTGGTTAGGTCATCAGGATATCAGTTTTTGAAGTAGAGGCTGACCCGTAGTTTTTGCTGCAAAGTGCCTTACATTCGGATTGGATTCTGTATCAGGTTATTATTCCTGCTGCGCTCTTGTTTCCAAACTTTCCAGGCTTCTAGCATGTTGTTTTAAGTTAATTTTCACTTATCCTTTAAATGTTTACATTTTGAAGAATCATAGAAATGAGCAGAGCCTTAGAGACCAGAATGTAGCTGAATCCTTTTGTGGTAGGGATGGTGAAATAAAAACTTAAATTGATTAAGTCACTTTGCAATGGACACCATAGCTAGTTATTGACAAAAATAGAGTGAAAATGAAAATCCCCCCAATCCCCAGCACAGTGATTTTCTCTTATGTTGTATTACATCATTAAAGGATTTTATAGTATCCCTGTGGCCAGCAGAAAAGCTATGTTTAATGTTCAAGCCTGATTTATTGTGAACATTCATTTTATCTATGATAAAAGCAAAAGATATTTTGAAAAAACACTTCCTATATGGCACCATATGTCTTAAATTTGTAAATGAAATCTTTCGATACCCTCCCAGTTTATTGATGTTCCAAAAGATTTGCTAAGTTTGTAGATTCATTTTTCTAAGCTTTGTCAATAAGAGTAATATTTACTCATGTGATACTTCAGTTCAAAATTTTATGACTACACATTACCTCTATATAAAAATAACTGAATCTGTATGGGGATTTTACTGTTTGGTTCAGCATGAGAGTTCATTGATCTAAATACAAATTCTGAAAATCAATTTATGATTTACACTCTCATGTGTTCTTGTGCTGGAGAGCAGTCAATGATATGTAGAATATAACTTATGTTAATGCTCATAGTCTGTGGTATTTCACAGGATAATGACGGATAATGCAAGGCTAGTGCACATGGTTCTCTTAATACCTTCATTCTTGGCAGTAACAGATTGAATGAGGCAACCTTTTACACAGCCTATTTCATTCCATTTTCATAGGAAGCTATCATTGAATTTATCAGTGACTTTAATTCTACCTACTTACTGTCATAAAGTAATCTTAATGGCTTGAAGAACCCAGAGCCTCTTAAATCTACTTCAAATTTCTACTATTCTCTGTTTCTTTTTTTTTAAGTTTTTATTTTAATTCCAGTTAGTTAACATATAGTGTTATATTAGTTTCAGGTGCACAATATAGTAGCTCAAAACTTCCATACGTCAACGTATGGTTATCACAAGTACATTTGTCATGATCTACTTTTCTCTGTTTCCACTACCAACAACTTATTTCAAACCACCATTACCTGAACAAGTGCACCTGCATCCACTCCTGTCCTGTTCAGTCCATAGTTTACTCAGCATTCAGGCCTCTGCTTTAAAAATGCAAATGTGATCCCATCACTCTCTGGTTTAAAACCATTCAGTAACTTACTGTTGTTCCCAAATTCTTACTGTATCTAACAGTTCCCTGCCTGAGTAGTTCTCTTTCCCCCATCTTCATCCCATCCATCTCTCCTTTTACTCTTGCTTTCACAGCTTCTCCCCTTCATAAAAGCACATGCTTTGTCTTTGTCATCTCGGGGCCTTTGCACATGCTCTTTACTCTATCTGCAAAATAATTTTTGCCAATTTATCAGCACTGTTTCAGCCAGTTATCTCCCTTTTATACATGAATTTTCAGATTTAATGTCACTTTCTTAGGAAAGTTTTTCCTCACTTTAAAAACTAGGTTAGAGGGGCGCCTGGGTGGCTCAGTTGGTTAAACGTCTGCCTTCGGCTCAGGTCATGATCCTAGGGTCCTGGGATGGAGCCCCGCATTGGGCTCGCTGCTCAGTGGAGGACCTGCTTCTCCCTTTCCCTCTGCCTGCCACTCTGCCTACTTGTGCTCTCTCTCTCTCTGTCAAATAAATGAATAAAATCTTAAAAAAACTAGGTTAGAAATTCTTGTTATATACGTTCTAACACTGTGCATTTCTGCTTTGTAGCAATAGTCATAGATTATTAATTGTAATTTATTATAAATGTTCATTGTATTTATATTTTAGCTTTATGCTAAGTAAGGCCATGTCTCCTTTGTTCACCATTGTATCATGAGAATCTGGCATATTATTTTTGAACATGGTGGGTTCTCACTAATCTTCCTGCTGCTTATCAAAGCTCAATTTCCTACTAGACTTGATGAACTTGAGGTTGGTAAATACAGTGTAGGAGAGTAGTCTTCAGAATGGCGCTTTGAATTTCAGAGGCCCCAAAATGAATTTTTTAGTAAGAAAATATTGGAATGCCTCTTCATTTTATTTTATTATGTAGAATTTTTGGTGCCCACTTTATATTTTATATAATATATTGGTAGAGTATTACAGGTGAATAATTTATAGGAGATAAATGGAGAGAATATGTAGTCACTCCGTTCTTAGTTTCTCTTTCCTTCCATCTTTTCTTTTCTTTTTTTTTCTTTTTTTAACCTAATAGTGTTACATGATCAAAAAGTCTGAAGACTATTGAAGGAGAATAGCTTGATTTGTTTTTACTTATTCTGTATGTACTTTAATAAGCAAAGAAAAGCATATCTTTTAAATTGTCATTGTTGGGCCTACATTTCTACCCTATAATCCCCATAATTCAAAAATTGCTCTGTTATAATTTCTCTCTCTCTCTCTCTCTCTCTCTCTCTCACACACACACACACACACACACACACACACACACACACACACACACACACAGTATTTTCCTTCCCAAATGAAAGGTAGTGGGCAAAACAATAGCAGTTTTCATATTAAAGACAATAAAGTTGATAGTGTTGTAAAATCATGTTACTCTTTTTTTTATTGTTGTTAGTCACCATACATTACATCATTAGTTTTTGATCTAGTGTTCCATGATTCATTTTTTGCATATAACGCCCAGTGCTCCATCCAATATGTGCCCTCCTTAGTACCCATCACCGGGCTCACCCATTCCCCCCCTCCAAAACCCTCAGTTTGTTTCTCAGAGTCTGTAGTCTCTCATGGTTTGCCTCCCCCTCTGTTTTCCCCCCCTTCATTTTTCCCTTCCTATTTTTTTCTTCTTCTCCTTCTTCTTCTCCTTCTTCTTCTTCTTCTTCTTCTTCTTCTTCTTCTTCTTCTTCTTCTTCTTCTTCTTCTTCTTTAATTTTTTTAAACATATAATGTATTATTTGTTTCAGAGGTACAGGTCTGTGATTCATCAGTCTTACATAATTCACAGCGCTCACCATAGCACATACGCTCCCCAGTGTCCATCACTCAGCCCCACCATCCCTTCCCCCCACCACCACTCCAGCAACCCTCAGTTTGTTTCCTGAGATTGAGAGCCTCTTATGGTCTGTCTCCCTCTCTAGTTTCATCTTGTTTCATTTTTTCCTCCCTTCCCCTATGATCCTCTGTCTTGTTTCTCAAATTCCTCATATCATTGAGATCATAAAAATCATGTTATTCTTATTTTTGTTCTAGTGTCTTTCCTATTCTATGCTATATATGCCAGAAGCTATAAGTATTTAATATAGGATGAATAAAAGACATTTAAACATCAACCTCCCCACCTTACCTACATTATCAAGAGTAGAGTAAAATGAAATAGACCAAGAAATTAGCTTATTGGCAAATCTCCAAATGGATTGTTAGATGTAATGGTAAATGTGATATGGTACTTCTATCATTTTAAATTGAAATATTCAGCAAAGGGTGGTTTTTGCCTAGTTTTATTTTTTTTGTGGCTGTTTTTTTTCTTTTTAATTTTTTAATGGATTCTGTAGGTATAGCCTGAATCCATAGCCAATGCCTAACCGTAGAGGTTATTTTACCCTCATTTTGTGGTGTCATTATGTTTTAAACAACAACAACAAAATTATTGGTAATGATAATTTTATAGCAGCTTTATTTATTTGCCTGACTTCAGTAAATTTCAAAACTTCCTTAAAAACAATTAAAGCCAAAAAATCTCATGTGACAAAGCCAGAAAAATTCATCAGAAAAATAAATAAATCTTGAATGAATCTATATTGAAAGAATAGATGGTCATTTAGTTAAAAAGGGAATTTTAAACTACCTGGTAGGATCTAATTTAATTATTTCTTAACCATGGTTTCTAAAAGAGTATTCATTGTTGCCTCCTTTAAGTTTAATGAAAATAAATACCAGATCTCTCTGTTATCTGGAAATGGAGTAAATAAACTGGATCATTAACTTGAAAACATTATCGGGGTCCCAATGTTTCACTAATGGGATTTTACACATTATAATGAAGTAAAAAAGGAGAAGAAAATATGTGATAAAATAATTATATTTAATATCAACCTGTGGTTGATGGCAAAATCAAATGTCACTTTGAAACTCTGTCCCTTTCATAATAGTTGTTTATAAAAGAAACAATATAAATTATTCTTGGGAGTCTTTCTCATACCTAATAGATTGTAGTTCAAACATTTTCCATGTAACCTGAAAAAACTGTCTTACTATTAAAATGGAAATTCTGTAAGGTATAAGCTTAATTTGTACCCAATATTAGCAAGAGAACAAAATTCTATACAGATTACATATAATTCAACAAATTATTGCATAATGTTACTTCTTAGGTGGAAATAAAATATTTTACATTGTAACTATACTTTTTTGTGGTATCAAAAATGATCTTTTTCCTTTTTCTGGTCAACTTCCTGCAGAGTCCCTCTTTCTAAAGCATGTCTAAAGTTCGATTCATATAGAAATCACTTTCCCGAGAAATCTATGCCTATCTGAAAACAGCCAGTATTTCTTGGAGTTTTCTCAGGCAGTGCCCCCCACAGGACCATTCTTACTTGATAAGAAAAAGCTAGATATCACTTCTGCATTTTATTATTCATCAGAAAGACAGGGAATAGATATGTTTTCTACGGTTGCTATGGGGATTTGACAAAGACTAGATGGGAAGTTGAAGGCTGGTATTTGAGCTGACTTGCAAATGTATTTTCTCTTTTTAGGTTTAGAAGTTTAATATAACTATATGATTTTGGATTATACAACCCTTCCCAGTATTGCTTTGAATGGGTTGGAAGTGTCTTTTACTAGTAAATTGGGAGATATGTTTAATGAATATGCAACATACATGTAGAAGTGATTGGTACACAATGTTTATAGCAATTTAAGAAATCAAATTGAAAAGTCACTGTAAGTTATGAAGAAGAAATGTGTAACATTCCAACCCTTTGATAAAATTTCTTTGAAGTCAGTATGACCACGTAATTACTCTTGGTATTAGATATGTACTTTTTATCTTTATTTGAACTCAGTTAACTTTAGGGAGATGCTATTATTAAAAAGTATCCTATGCCTCCAGCTGTTGTACTAGATGCTTTAAGGATACAGATATAAATGATTAAGTGAATGGTGAGAAATTACATTTAATAAAGTATGATCATGATTTGAATTCTGTGTGGATGGTGGTTTACTTCCTGTTACTGAGTATTGTACCCATTATATTGAAGTCATACGGCAAAATTCAAAGAGCATGGGCCCTGGAATTCAAATGCATTTCTGTATGAATGACTTGAACTATTCTGGGCCTTAATATTTTCACATGTGAATTGGGTGTTAGATTTCTTACTTTCCCAGCAAGTGGTAGGGATGGCATCATGATTATTTTGTAAAGTCAGAAGTAAATCATAATATCTAGACAGTTTAAAATTCTAAGCTAAAAATCATTTAGTGGATTTTATGTGAGTATGATTAAAAGTAAAAAAATTAACCATTTCATAAGACAAAGGAAATTTCTGAAAACTGGAAAAGATAAAGCCTATAGTTTTAAGCAAGCACTGTCAAGAATTATGAAATGCATAAATAGAGGTATAGTTTATTAAAATTTGGGAAATATAGTGTTCAATCAGTAATTTATTAGGCATGCAAAATAGTGTAGACACTGAAAAATAATTATTTGAGAGCAAACTAAATATCATGTCTTTGTTTCTAAATGTCACTACAAATGGCAAATAGGAGAGAAAAAAGAACATTTATTTTGCTTTCAGCATAGCATCACATGTTTTTGAATGTTTATGGTGAGGTTTTTTATGGGTAAAATAAGTTCTCCTTAACTGAAAGAATGTGAATTTGTGTTCAAATAGTGCTTTTCAAGTTGTTTTATGTTTCTTACCAAATAGAATATAATGATTCATTTTGCCAGGAATAACCTCAAGATTTGTTTAATAGCCCAAAGTTTTTGAACCATTCAACTGGTTTGACTAAATTCAGCTCCCTAGCACTCTGTGGTTCCTAAATTTTAGCATTGAGAAAATTACATTTTTCTTTTCAAAAGGTTAAGTTAGCTGTATGACTAAAGTTTTTTTTTTTAAATTTGAAGTTTAAGATTTACAGAATTTGTTTGTAAAGGGAGTTGTATGAGCCCAGACTGTATCTGGTTTTCAGCTCATTGCTTAGAGCACTGGTTTTCAAAGTGTGGTTCATGTACCAGCAACAGTAGAATCATCTGGGAACTTTTTAGAGATGTAAATTCTTGTTTCCCTTTAGGTGGTTCTAATGCATGCTCAAAATATGTCCAGGCCATATCTGGCACTTTAATGTCATACAGTAGTGTTGACAGCAGTGCAGCAAAACTTGTGAGGGTAAGACCCCTTATCGGAGAAGAACAGTGAGTCTTGTGTGAGTGAATGGCAACAAGCCAAAGAGTTGAATCATGTTAGAATCATTGGCGTCATTGGAGTTATTGGATAACTTTTAGGAACTCATTAAACAATGGAGAATCAGGACCAAGTGGGGATGCATTGAAATATGGACTGGTGGATTTGACTTGGAAACATGTATTTATTTGGCCACAAACTGAGGAGGGAAATTGTCTTTCCATCCATTTCAGATTCCTTGCAGAGCAAAGAGGTCTTGGGCTCGCTGGTAACTCCAGCTAAGGCAACTGGCTTGAGGTTGCTTTCAACCTACTGGAGTGCTGGTTCTCAAATTCCAGTGTACGTAATAATGCACTGAATATTTCAAATGTATATTCCTTAGCCACTTCCTCGGAGATTTTTATTTAAGCAGTCCGAGGACCACACTTGAAAAGAAACGTGCTAAAGGATTATAGCTAGGCAGAGTGTTTTACTCAGTTGTTGTATACAGAGCACTATTGTCCATTGTGATGAAAAACAATTAAAAATAAGAAAGATAAATTTTCAAATAAAAATATCATCAAGAGAGCTCTTTGCTTCAGGAATCCACACATATGAGGAATTCTTTTTGTCAATTTCTAGTATCACCCGTTTAATGAACCAAACATAATCAGTACATAAGGACTTTTTATATTGTTAATAACAATGAAGAGCTACTCCTTCCATGGCTTTCTTGTGTTCTGCTTTATGACAGGAACACAAAATTCATACACTTATGGTCCAATAGCTACCCTAAGTAAAATCTTTTCTTGATTGACTGATATTTGATTGATGTGATTGCACTTTCTTTATCATTGCTAATGGGGATTACAAGGCCACCCTATTCTTATAAGTTTGCTGAAGCAGCCTGGAAGCTTAGGCTACTTTTAATTATCATTTTCAAGCTATGAGACTAAATTGGCTGAGAGATATACTGCAAATTTGGAACTATAATGATATATATTGTGTTTACTAAATGGTTTTGGCGTGGTTGACAGCAGCCAGTAACGTGATGTGACTGAGAGCCATGGAGGAAAATATATGAAAAAGAATAATGAAATATATTAAAACTTTATTTTAAAATGCTTGTGATATATTTAGATTAAATTGTCTTCTTTATGAAGACATGGTTAAGTTACAGCACGTATCAAATGAAAGCTTCTGAGCTATAGTAAGAAATAATAACCATCTTTACATGGAGAGGTGACAAGTAGTTGATTGTTTTATTTAAAATTTTACTATCACTTAAACTTCAGAAGTAGATTTATAGTAAATATGGTTTAATGATATAGAATGTTGGATGTTTGTTCTGGTAAAATACAGGAAAAAAAACTCTCTTTTAAGAATGCATAAGGGTTGATTTATATGTCATGGTGGATTTATTAAATTCAGTAGATGAAGTTCTATACTAAGTATATGGAGGCAAAAAAATAAAAATCCAGGAATCTCAGCTATGTACCAAGTGCAGATCTCAATTTCAGAATTAATATGGTTTGCCATGTTGTGCTTTCAGTGCTCTAGGATAATTATTTTTTTAAATGATGATCCTTTGGTCATGTCACTATTATTTATGTTTTGAATTCCGGTTTGTTTGTTTTTTCCCCTGCCTTATTGCTAAGCCCGGTATGTCATATAAAATATATATCCAGGTACTTTGGAAAGCCTGCCAAATGAGTTATGAGTGGGCTGAACTTAGTTTATTATTTCTTGCGCTTAGTAGCTACAAGTAAAAGTAAAATGCAGTTCAGTAATTGAAAATGCCCCTCATATTGCCCCCTGGAGTTTCCCATGCAGAGAGAGAAATAGAAAAATTATAGTTACTAGAATTTGGAAACTACATCTGAGCACCTTCTTTTAATAAGATTCCTATAAAATTCCAGGTTAGAGATGGGAACATTTAAAAATTTTTCTTAAAATAGTATATTGCCTTATGTAATGATGTTCTTTAATATCTTAGTAATTCTAAGACTTTAGACTGCATCAGAATTACCTGGAGAGCTCCCTATACACAACTTGTTGGGCCCCAGACCTGGAGTTTCTGATTTAGGAGGTCTGATAGGTACAGTCTGATCATTCCTAGATGATCCAGATGCTGCTGGTCCAAGGACCATACTTAGGGAACCACCAGTGTATCATAAGCAGATGTAACACCTGCAGAAAAAAGCAGCTTCAAAGGGATTCCCTAACTGGGTTTTCAATGTATTTATTGTGAATTCTTACCTTTTAATTTATTTAGAAGGAAAAAATCTTGCACTTTTATGGGAATTATTGAAAGAGGAGTCCTTATTTTGTTTTTTTCTTCTCTGGCAATTTAACTAGGGAAAGGATCCATACTTAAATCAGATGTTCATGTCTGGGCTTGCAAAACAAAGACACTACAGTTCTGTTTGTGGCAAGCAGCCTTTGCCGTATGAGGGATGTGCACATTTTCCTGTGTTTTTCTTCCTCTATCAAAATCATCAGTGCGTTTGACCAATGTATGCCTTGAGATTTATGTCACTGACAAGCAGAAGGAGGTTGGACAGTGATTCAGATGGTGTTGATGAAGACCAAAAAGCATTCCATTTCAGGATTCCAGAATGACTCAATTTTTTCTTCGTGTGGTTTGGGTAGAATAGTCTTGGTAGTCTCTGACTCAGGCTTTTCAGCATCTTCAGTGTCTTCACAATTAAATTGAAGGCTAGCACCAGAGAAACTGGGGCTGTGCTGAGTAGTATCCATCTCCCCTCGCCTTAAAAGAGAGAGGACTGTACCCTCGACTGAGCTGAATTCTGCTTCATTGGAGAAGAAAAAAAGAGAAGCAGTTCAGCCAATTAGAGAACATTCCATGTTGTGTGCACTGCTGACTACGGCGCTAGGAGTGCCTTTTTCTTTTTATCAGAAAGAACAAAGTTGTTTTACTTTAAGTCACTTCTTTTACTGACTCATTTTGAAGATTTATTGAATTATCTGATCATTTCAGTACATTCAGAATTAGAAGAAATACTCTTAACAAACTATCTTCACTATAGTTACATTCTACTTCTCCCAACATTCTAGTTCTCTCTCCAGTGGAATAGACTTATTTTATTTACTGCAAAAATTTCACAAAATTCTTTTGTTCTATTTCAGAACAGAAGTGGTAAATTTCTCCTTTTTTATTTTTTGGATGTTTATTTAAATTCTAGTTAGTTAACAAATAGTGTAAGTATTGGTTTGAGGAGTAGAATGTAGTGATTCGTCACTTACATACAACACTCAGTGCTCAACACAAGTGCCCTCCTTAATGGAATTTGCTTTTCTTATAATACAGTAGTCACTGTTTACATGCAGATATAAATACATCTGCACAAAATGTAACATTGAAATGAAAGTATGGTATCCTTTAACAGAATTAATATTATTTTAAAAATCCTCTCCCTAACCAGTGTAACTTCTATATTTTGCATGTTCTAGGATAATTGGTGGGGTAGTCAGAATAATGAATGACCCCTCAGAGATGTCCAAGTCTCCAGAACTTGAACTGTGTTAACACAGCCAAAGAAAGTTTGCAGATGTGACAAATTAAAGATTTGAGATCAAGAGATTATATTGGATTATCTAGAAGAGCCTAATATAAACACAAAGGTTCTTAAAAAGAAGGCAGGAGAGTGGGTCACAGAAGAAGCTCTAAGTAACTTTGGTAATCAGTGTTACTATTGAATGCATGCTGAATTTGAATAGGATCTGTTGCGACTCCCCCCCTTTTTAACAACCTCAAAACATGGAATTCTTTTATTAGCTTTCAGTAATGGGTCCTTAATAGACTGTGTAAAAGGAGAATGATGTTTCTACCTCATTGCTGACTAAAAGACTGGTTCTCAAATTTTAGTGTGCACCAGAATCACCTGGAGGGCTTGCTATAACAAAGTTTCTGTTTCAGTAGGTTGGGGTGGCGTCCAGAAATTTTCTGTTTCTAACAGGTTCTCAGGTTAGGCTGCTGCTACTGATCTGGGTACTGTAGTTTGAGAACCAGTGGACTGTGTAATCCACTCAGGAACTGAAGTGGTGCAGAACATGTTTTCATCCTTGAAGGTAGGGGGAAAAAAAAAAAAAAAAAACAGTCTCCTTTAGGCTTTGATCAAGTTAACAACAAAACAATCCCCTTCTCCCCCTTTCAAATCCCACTCTCCCATTCTCCTCTCTCTCTCTCTCTCTCTCTCTCTCTCTCTCTCTCTCTCTCTCTCTCTCTTAACTCTCACTCTTTTTCAAGACTTTACTAATCCTAGCATTCGAAGCTCTTTGTTAAAAGTTTCAATTCAATAGTCCATGTTACAATAGGGAACTTCAAATATAAGGGCACCTGGGTGGCTCAGTTGGTTAAGCGACTGCGGTCGGCTCAGGTCATGATCCTGGAGTCTCAGGATCGAGTCCCGCATCGGGCTCCCTACTCAGCAGGGAGTCTGCTTCTCCCTCTGACCCTCCCCCCTCTCATGTGCTCTCTCTCTCTCATTCTCTCTCAAATAAATAAAATCTCAAATGTAACCATGGTTGTCAGTGCATTAAGTACTGCTGTCTTTTAAAAAGGAAATACATCGAGCAACAAAGGGTAGTGTTTTCTCTGAAGCACCTCTGAAAATCTGTGGATATATCTAAGGCTTATTTTTAAATATTTTTAATCCTCTTGCATCCCTTTGAGAAAGATAAGATTTAAGTATTATTTATTCCCTCTTTTTCAAGAAAAAGAGATTGTTATTTTCACTTTTAAGGGAGCAGTGGGACCTCAATTAGCCTGTTTGTCCTTGTTTCCAAATCTTGTGCTCTATCTTAGTTGATCCACATTACCCAATATATTTTCTTTTTTGTACTTTCCTATATTGCTTGAAGTTTAAATGTTATGATAGAGAATTAGATACCTTTATCTTTGTGTGTGTATGTAAGTAGGTGTGCATGGGCACACACACACTCAAGTGTGTCTATATATCAAATTGTTTTTATGAAGCAAAAAAATGAGGTTTGACACATAGAAAATGCATCCATGTTTTCATTGTTTTTCCTTCTTTGAATAAATATTTATAAAAAAACCCTCAGTGGGGAGTCTACCTGAGATTCTCTTCCTCTGTCCCTCCCCCCACTCATGCACAAGCGGGCTCTTTCTCTCTAATAAATCAATAAATCTTTAAAAAATAAAAAATAAAAACCCCTCTGTATTATAGTTCCACTTTAAAATTTTGTAGAAAGCGTTACATGGTGATTAAGTACATGGGATCTGAAAATAGATCTACATTCAAATCCTGGCTTTGTCACCTGGTAATATGTGAATGGAAGGAGGCTAATTAACATCTTTTTTTTAAGTTTTTATTTAAACTTTAGTTGTTAACATACAGTGTAATATTAGTTTCAGGTGTACAATATAGTGATCAACACTTCCGTATATTACCCACTGCTCATCACAAGTGCCCTCCTTAAACCCCATCACCTGTTTCACCCATTCCCCCAGCCACCTCCCGTTTGGTAACCATCAGTTTGTCCTCTAGCTAAGAGTCTGTTTCTTAGTTTGCTTTGCTCGCTCTCTCTCTTTTTCTTTGTTCATTTGTTTTCTTAAATACCACATATGGGTAAAATCATATGGTATTTTTCTTTATTTGACTGACTTATTTCACTTAGCATAATACTCTCTTGTTCCATTTGTGTCATTGCAAATGGCAAGGTTTCATTCTTTTTTATGGTTGGATAATATTCCAATATACATATACATATATAGATAGATATAGATATACACCTACATACACACCACTTCTTTATCCATTCATCAGTCAGTGGGCATTTGGGCTGTTTCCATAATTTGGCTATTGTTGGTAATGCTGCTGTACACGTTGGGGTGCATGTATCCCTTTGAATTAGTGTTTTTGTATTTTGGGGGGAAAACCCAGTAGTGTGATTACTGGATCTTATGTTAGTTCTATTTTTAACTTTTTGAGGAACTTCCATACCGTTTTTCATAGTGGCTGCACTAGTGTGCGTTCCCGTCAACAGTAAAAGAGTGTTCCTTTTTCTCTACATCCTTGCCAACACCTGTTGTTTCTTATGTTGTTGATTTTAGCCATTCTGACAGGTGTGAGATGATATCTCATTGTAGTTTTGATTTGTATTTCCCTCATGTTCAGTGATGTTAAGGATCTTTTCATGTGTCTGTTGTCCATCTGGTTGACTTCTTTGGAAAAATGTCTATTCATGTCTTCTGCCCATTTTTTAATTGGATTCATTTTTTCATTGATTCTGATGTTGACTTTTATAAGTTATTTATATACTTTGGATACTACCCCTTTATCAGATATGTCATTTGCAAATAGCTTCTCCAATTCCATAGGTTACCTTTTAGTTTTGTTGATTGTTTCCTTCACTGTGAGGAAGCTTTTTCTTTTGATGGAGTCCCAGTAGTTTATTTTTGCTTTTGTTTCCCTTGCCTTGGGAGACATCTAGAAAGAAGTTGCCGTGGCCATTGTCAAAGAGGTTACTGCCTAATTCTCCTCTAGGATTTTGATGGTTTCCTGTCTCACAGGAAAGACATCTTGTCTTTCATCCATTTTGACTTTGTTTTGTGTATGGTATAAGAAAGTGGTCCACTTTCATTCTTCTGCATGTTCCTGTCCAGTTTTCCCACGCCGTTTGTTGAAGAGACTGTCTTTTTTCCATTGGATATTCTTTCTTGCTTTGTCGAGGATTAATTGACAATATAGTTGTGGGTTCATTTCTTGGTTTTTTATTCTCTTCTTTTGATCTATGTGCCAGTACTATACTGTTTTGATCTTTACAGCTTTGTAACATAACTTGAACTCAGAATCGTGATTCCTCCAGTTTTGCTATTTTTCAAGGTTACTTTGTTTATTGGGGATCTTTTGTGGTTCCATACAAATTTTAGGATTGTTTATTATAGCTCTGTGAAAAATGCTGGTGGTATTTTGATAGGGATTGCTTCAAATGTGTAGATTGCTTTGGGTAGTATGGACATTTTCAATATTCTTTCAATCCATGAACATGGAATCTTTTTCCATTTCTTTGGGTCGTCTTCAATTTCTTTCATCAGTGGTTTATAGTTTTCAGAGTGCAGGTCTCTCACCTCTTTGGTTAGGTTTATTCCTAAGTATCTTATGGCATTTGGTGAAATTGTAAATGGAATTGCTTCCTTAACTTCTCTTTCTGCTGTTTTATTATTGGTATATATAGAAATGCAGCAGATTTCTGTACATTGATTTTGTATCCTATAACTTTACTGAATTTATCAATTCTAGTAGTTTTTTGGTGGAATCTTTCAGGTTTTCTATATACAGTATCATGTTGTCTACAAATAATGAAAATATGACTTCTTCCTTGCTGATTTGGATACATTGTATTTCTTCTGGTTGTCTGATTGTGGCTAGGACTTCTAATACTATGTTAAATAACAGTGGTGAGAGTGGACATCCCTGTCTTGTTCCTGATCATAGATGAAAAGTTATCAGTTTTTCTCTTTGATGGTGATAATAGCTATGGTTTTTTCATATATGTCCTTTATCGTGTTGAAGTATGTTCCCTCTAAACGTTGAGGGTTTTTATCATGAATGGATATTGTACTTTGTCAAATGCTTTTTCTGAATTACTGAAATGATCATGTGGTTCTTATCTTTTCTTTCATGAATGTGGTATATCATGTTGATTGATTTGCAAATATTGAACTACCCTTGCTACCCAGGAATGAATCCCACTTGATCATGGTGAAGGATTCTTTTAATGTGCTGTTGGATTGGGTTTGCTAGTATTTTACTGAGAGTTTTTGCATCCATGTTCATCGAGGATATTGGCATATAGTTCTTTTTAGTGTTGTCTTTGTCTAGTTTTGGTATCAGGGTAATGTTGGCCTCATAGAATGAATTTGGAAGTTTTCCCTCCTTTTCTATTTTTTTGGAATAGTTTGAGAATAGGTATTAACTCTTCTTTAAGTGTTCGATAGAATTTGCCTGTGAAGCCATCTGGCCCTGGACTTCTGTTTTTTGGGAACTTTTTGATTACAGCTTCAATTTATTTGCTGTTTTAGGATAGGATGTTCTGAATATATCTGTTAAGTCCATCTGGTCCAGTGTGCCATTCAAAGCCATTGTTTCCTTGTTTTTTTTTCTATTTAGATCATTCTTCTTTCTCTTTTGTTTTGCTTCATTATTTTACATTATTTTGTCTTTTATGTCATTAATTCCTCTGCTTCTTCCAGCCTGCTGTTCATTGCATCAAGCGTGTTTCCAATCTCATTTATTGTATTCTTCATCTCTGTTTGATTCTTTTTTCACTCTTTTATCTCTGTGGTAAGGGTCTCCAAGACCTTTTCTTTTCTCAAACTCTGAGTATCCTTATTGCTTTTGCTTTAAATTCTCCATCCAGCATGTTATATATGTTATGTTTTGCTTAGATCTCTGGCTGGCTGTGGCCACGTTTCATGCTTTCATTTTGGATAAATTCATCCATATTGGCATTTTGTCTAAGTCTCTGCCTTCTTCTGTGTATTAGAAAAGTCAGTTATGTCTCATGCTCCTGAAAATAATGCCCTTATGAAGAAGAGGTCATGTAGTGGCCAGGGCCTGATGCTTGAATAGTAATACTGTTGAAAATACATGTAGATGTTAAGCCCCTACCTCTTCATTTTGAAAGGTACTTAATTTGTACTTTAAACACCTTGGTCATTTCAGTTGACATTCACTGATGGGGCAAATTTTACAAAGAGTTAGGTCGAAGTATTTATTGACTCATTCAATCAAGAAATATTTATGGAATGCCTACTATGTATCACACACTCTTCTTGGAGGATTCAACAGTGAAGCAAACATTAAAAAAAAAAAAAACTGCCCCTGTAACATTTACATTGTAGTAGATTGAGTGCATAAAATAGAGTGGCAATTATATTTATATAATTGATAATTCAACTTTATCCCTTTTTGAAATTTTGACAAAGTGCTCCTTTTAAAGTTTTCATAATGTAGGGGCGCCTGGGTGGCTCAGTCGTTAAGCATCTGTCTTCAGCTCAGGTCATGATCCCAGGGGCCTGGGATCAAGCCCCTCATCGGACTCCCTGCTCCGTGGGAAGCCTGCTTCTCCCTCTCCCCCTGCTTGTGTTCCCTCTCTTGCTGTGTCTCTCTCTGTCAAATAAACAAATAAAATCTTTTAAAAAAATAAAGTTCTCATAATGTAAGGTGCAACTGAAGACAGTTTGCTTTCATTTTTAGTTTATTGAAGCTCTTCATCATTTTTAATAAAGTAGCTATAAGTCACTTTTGAAATCTAAAATCCCCAACATACTAAATGATCGATTTTGAGTTTTTAATCCCTGCAGTGGACATTGGCCATTCCAGCATCCAGCACCTCCTGTGATAGTACCCATATTTTCCTCCGGGAATCCACTAGTGCCCCTGATTGTGATTTCTTTGTATCAGGTGTGGCTAGATCCTAGCTCTGACATGGACCCCCCTGACATTGGCCTGAAGTACTCAACACAGTCATTTCTCGAACCTCACTGATTAGTTTAGAGATGAGCATGTGCTTTAAATCCTCCAGTGAGTATCAGTAAAGTTTACCTCCCTGCTTTTGTTTGAGTGGTATTAAATCCAGCTGGATTTGAAACTGAGGCGACGTAAAGCTAGAGCTGCCACTGTTCCTAGAATTTGAGAATGAAGTTACTCATCAAGGAGAGCAGGGCTCAGCCAAACCCAGAGATGGAGAAACTGAATCTGGCACCCTGCCTTTATGTCTCATCATTAAGCTTAGACCCACCCCTGGAATTTTCTATTATGTAATATCCAAAACTGAAAGTGTTGCATTAGTTGATTTACAGACTGTGTGTAGCCCTGGTAACTCCAGTCCAGAAGGGGCAGTGCCAAGGTGACATGATTTTCTAAAGTGGTGAAAAAGCCTTTGTAAAATTGCAAGGAAAACAAAGCAATATCTTCCTTTGAATTTCACATAGTTGAATTGTAAGAAAAACCAATATATATTAAACTTTGAGGAGAAATTTTGCTTGCTAATATTAAATGGAATTAGGTTCTAGGTTCGTGTAATTTTAAACATTTTTTTTTTACTTTTGTAAATGTCTAAAGAAGCATTCCAGTGTCATGCAAGTTGTAGGACAGTGCTTTGTCATTTAGGAATGCCCTACATATTAAAAAATTTTAACACACGTGCCCTGTGCTAGGCACAGTAATGGTTCCCCAAAGATGTCTATGTCCTTATCCCCAGAACCTGTGAATATATTACCACATATGGCATAAGAAACTTTGCAGATATGATTAAATTAAGGATTTTGAGATGTGGAGATTATCCTGGATCATCAGAGTAGGCCCAGAATAATCACAAAGGTCCTTACAGGAGGGAGGCAGGAGGGTCAGAGAAGATGTGATGGTGGGAAAGGTCAGAGAGATGCAGGGCCATGAGGCAGAGAATATGGGCAGCCTCTAGAACATGGAAAGGGTAAAGAAATGGACTTTCCCCTAGACCCTTCAGAAGGAATGCAGCCCTGCCTACCTACTTAAGACTTCCGGTCTCCAGAATTATGAGATAATAAACTTGTGATGTTTTAAGGCACTCAGGTTATGATTATTTGTTACAGCAGCAATATGAGTCTAATACATGTTCCCTCCACTAAATCTCAGTATTGTCTTCCAATCAACATGACAACAAAAAAGAAATGAAATATTTCTAAAATGCCCATTGTGGAGATATACTGCCCTAGTCTTTCCCGTCTTCTAAATCCTTAGAGCTCCTACCTCAGTTTACTCTGATTATCTCCCATCGGGATCAGCAGAGACTTCTAGCATGTCTCTCCATTCTTCACATTTTTGTACCTCCAATCTATCCTACCCACGTTGGATTACCAGAATATTTTTTTCTCAACTCTAAATCTGATTCTGTTATTCCTTTGCCTGAGCATCCTCATGGCCTCCAAAATGTCAATGAAATAAAGTGCAAGCATGATCATTTCATTGACAAATCCTTCCATGATCTAGTTCTGGATTATCTTTCCAGCCATCTCTCTTGTAACACTTTTATCCCTTTCCACCACTGTGTGGTCCAATCTGTTATTCTCGTAACATGCAAACTATTTTTTAATGCATCCACCTCTTTGCTTAAGTTTTTCCTGCCTGAGATACCCTTTTCCTTTCTTTTCATACCCACTCCCTAAAAGAAAAATTATTTTTCCCTGTTTACAGGACTCAAATTGTTTTTAGGATTTTCACTCACTGAAACTTTATTGTCATCCCTCTAGTTATAGCTGTCCATGTTCTTTAGGCACCCATTTCAGCCAGTATATGTTTCTACTATAAAATATACGTCATCATCCTGACTTGTTTGCACTTGTACTTCCCATTTGTACACCATGCATGCCTAAATGACAGGAATGGTATTTTACTAGTCTTTGGGTTCCCAGAGAGTAGTAGTAGTGCCTAATAAAGATATGATGAATGAATTAAATTAAGGCTCATCTGAATCCATATGATGACATTTGATGAATCTCATACTTTGATTTAAGCTGTAAGAAGTGATATTTAAATTAATATTAAGCCAAGGTTTATTTTCTGCAAGGCACTACTTAACATGCCCCTGTGGAATGACATTGACCCATTTAAGTTATGCAGTCTTCATAGGGACTGTGAATCCTGTTCTTTTCTTTTTTTTCAAGTTTCTTGATGAGCACTTTGTGAGAATTCAAACGTAGTGATATTCTCATGTCAAAATGAATTATCTAGATTACTTCCTGTTACTATACTGGACTTGTCATAGAAGAAAATTTTGTCTATATAAGATGTATTATGTTGTTCTTAAAGACATGATGATTTTTATTATTCCATGAAGGTCTAATTAAGTGTTCTTTGGGTTAATTGTACAATGTGAAGAAACTGCCATCTTTACCACTTTTAATGAGACATTAAAATGATCATGGGTAATTTGTGATTTTAAAATTATATTTTTAGTTGTCAAGGCAATAAGAACAGCTTTTTGTCAAGTGACTCACTGAGTAAAAGTTTGCATCTATTATTTATATAATTACAGAATACTTAATGGAGTGGAAACATTTCTTAGAGCTTTCTTCTTAAATAATCATGGTGGTAAATTTCTAATGATGTCTATTCTTACATTTTCATTCTTACAGAGGAACTTAATGGCATAGGCTCTTAACCTGACTTTATCTCTAGCTTGGTGTATGACCTCGGGGGGAAGTTATTTATCTATGTTAAGCCTCCCTATCTCTAACTTTAAAATGGGAATAATAATATTGGTAATATCTGAGGGTTGTTGTAAATGTCAGATGAAAATGCATCAGACTGAGCCTAGGTGGCTCAGTCAGTTGAGCGTCTTCCTTCAGCTCAGGTCATGATCCCAGGACCCTGGGATCGAGTCCCGCATCAGGCTCCCTGCTCAGTGGGGAGTCGGCTTCACCCTCTGCCTGCTTCTCTCTTTGCTTGTGCTCTCACACAATCCCTCTCTGACAAATAAATAAATAAAATATTTTTAAAAAAAGAAAATGCAGGCATACATTTAGCACAATTCCTGGTTCAAAGTAAACTTCTCAGTAAAGATTAGTTGTAGGTATCATTATTAGTTCTGGATCCCTATTGCTTTTTTGTTGATAATATAATGTTCTTCACTTAGGAGGCATTCCATGAATACTCCTGACTCCTTGGTACTTTAAGTCATAAAACATAATTAAACTACAAATCTTGATGATATCAAGATGATTTACGAAGTAACAAAGGGAAATATAAAAAAAAATCTACAGCTGGCTAAAGGAAGAATATGATTAATTTCCTAAGAAGGTAAAATGTATGACAAGTGTGAGAAGAAAGGAGAAATGAGGGGCGCCTGGGTGGCTCAGATGGTTAAGCGTCTGCCTTCGGCTCAGGTCATGGTCCCAGAGTCCTGGGATCGAGCCCCGCATCTGGCTCCCTGCTCAGCGGGAAGCCTGCTTCTCCGTCTCCCACTCCCCCTGCTTGTGTTCCCTCTCTCGCTGTATCTCTCCCTGTCAAATAAATAAATAAAATCTTAAAAAAAAAGAGAGAGAGAGAAATGACATTCATTCACCAGCTGAGCTCAGATATCAAGGTAATAGTGGCAAGAAAAGGCTTTATTTAAGTATTTAAGACTGGATCTAATTTTGACCAAGGCATTAAAAAGGTATCCCAGGCAAGGAGCATGAAATGAATAAGGAGAGAGAGGGGGAGTACTTAATAAAATAAATAGATTTTAGTTTTAGTCCAAACAGTCACTCTGCTGTTAGTTTTAGCATTTTTGCCACCCACATCTCTTAAAAAACTGTCAATAGGATTTTCCATAACAGTTTGCATTAAAGTTTTAAAATTTATTTTCAAGTTAGCATGTGGAAATTTTTGTTTTCAT
This sequence comes from Zalophus californianus, assembly GCF_009762305.2. Lineage (NCBI taxonomy): Eukaryota > Metazoa > Chordata > Mammalia > Carnivora > Otariidae > Zalophus > Zalophus californianus. The sequence goes on along the minus strand of NC_045612.1, from coordinate 104,763,103 downwards.
TACAAAAATTTATGGCACATACAAAATATAATGCCGTAAAAATGAATGATTATTGCATCCCTTGTTTAAATAGCTAGGTACATGCAGCAGAGTTGAAAGTACATAAAAAAATACTGGAATGGAAAATTATGTAATTGACGTTGTAATGCTTCTTTGTGACCAATGGGGACAGAATGCCTGGCCAATATGAGTTTTTGCAGAAATCAAATATTAGGATGCCAGAAAACAGTTTAACACCATGAGTATAATCCTTTAGTTCAGTCTGTGACAAAGACTAGGAACTCTGTAATAGTTAAAATATTAAGGAATCACCTTGGGTTCGGAAACCCCGGACAAAAAAAAAAAAAAAAGAGAGAGAACACTTTCTTGCAGGAGTGTCCTAATAAGGAAGAAAGAATATAAAAAAGAAAAGGAGGAGGAAAGACAATTTTGTTTGTAGTACTGTTTCCATAGTTGTGGCATTATATTACCATAGTTACCTGAAAAAGAAAAATCATCTTCAAACAGTTACATACTAATAAGATCTAATGTCATATCATTAATATATATTCCTGTTACTACTAATAGTGATAATTTAATAGTTGCTTATTGTTTGATGAGCACAGGATACCTCAGATATTGCCAGGTTCAGTTCCAGACCACTGTAATAAAGTGTAAATGTCACAATAAAGTGTGTCAAATTTTTTGGCTTCCTAGTGCATGTAAAAGTTATGTTTACAATATGCTATAGACAATTAGGTATACAACAGTGTTATGTGTAAGAAAACAATGTACATGCCTTAATTTAAAAATACTTTATTACTAAAAATGTTAATCATAACATGAGCTTTCGGTGAGTCATAATCACAGATCACCGTAACAAATGTAATAATAATGAAAAAGTTTTAAATATTGTTAGAATTGCCAAAATGTGACACAGAAATACAAAGTAAGCAAATGTTGTTGGAAAAAATGGCCCTGATAGACTTCGGTGACACAGGGTTGCCTATAACCTTCAATTTCTAAAACGTGCAGCATCTGCGAGGCATAATAAAACAAAGCACAATAAAACAAGGTATGCCTGTATATGACAAATACCATATTAGACATTTGTGTACATGACCTGCACTGCCAGGGATATTTTTAAGAAAAAAACTGTGTTATAGATAAGGAACTTGAGACAATGAATAAATGAAAGATTTAGAATTTAAAACTTTTTCTTTATGGCAATAAAATCTGTAGCCATTTCCAGATTCTAAACTACAGTATCTAACATGGTGCTTGGCTTATAAATTGAATAGTAAGTGAACATTCTCTGAAAACATTTACTAATCTTTACAGTCTTCTTCTAAGAATTATGACAAATTGTGACCAGGCTGAGATTTGCAAGCTAACGAAATGACCTACCACAGCATCATGATTCCTAGCAGAAGACACAGACTGTGAGGTCAGAGACTAAGAGTCTCCTTACTCCCGGCAGTAGCGGTTCTCCAGACCCCATTTCCGTCAGTGTAGCATAAAGAGAGCCAGATGACACCTGTCTGCAGAGTGAGTTGCATTACAGGAGCGGAACTGTGTGTTTAGGGAAACCAAATCTTTTATACCGGACAGTAAGCCTGGATGCCCGTTGCTCTGGAGGGAGACACTGTTTTTATTTTCCAAGGTTGTTTGATACCAAAACATCTTTAAAAAGATCCTCTGAGGGCTCCTGGGTAGCTCAGTTGGTTGAGCAACTGCCTTCGGCTCAGGTCATGATCCTGGAGTCCCGGAATCGAGTCCCACATCGGGCTCCCTGCTCAGCGGGGAGTCTGCTTCTCCCTCTGACCCTCCCCCCTCTCATGTGCTCTCTCTCTCTCATTCTCTCTCTCAAATAAATAAATAGAATCTTTAAAAAAATAAAAAATAAAAAGATCCTCTGAAACAAAGCGCCTGTGCTTGCAAGATTTATAGAAATATGAGAGAACTGTGGAGATTGTCACCCAGCACCTTTCTTTTTTCTTTCTTTTTTTAAATTTTATTATGTTATGTTAATCACCATACATTACATCATTAGTTTTTGATGTAGTGTTCCATGATTCATTGTTTGTGCATAACACCCAGTGCTCCATTCAGTACATGCCCTCTTTAATACCCATCACCAGGCTAACCCATCACCCTACCTCCCTCCCCTCTAGAACCCTCAGTTTGTTTCTCAAACTCCATAGTCTCCCATGGTTCCTCTCCCCCTCCGATTTCTCCCCCTTCGTTTTTCCCTTCCTACTATCTTCTTCTTTTTTTTAACATATAATGTATTATTTGTTTCAGAGGTACAGGTCTGTGATTCAACAGTCTTACACAATTCACAGCGCTCACCATAGCACGTACCCTCCCCAGTGACTATCACCCAGCCACCCCATCCCTCCCACCCCCACCACTCCAGCAACCCTCCATTTGTTTCCTGAGATTAAGAATTCCTCATATCAGTGAGATCATATGATACATGTCTTTCTCTGATTGACTTATTTAGCTCAGCATAATACCCTCTAGTTCCATCCACGTCATTGCAAATGGCAAGATTTCATTCCTTTTGATGGCTGCATAATATTCCATTGTATATATATACCACTTCTTTATCCACCCAGCACCTTTCATTTGCATAAATGAATTCTTGGGAACATGGCCCCAACCCATCCCACCCCTAATTTCCCTATCCTCATGCTTTTTGGCTTCAGTGCCAGTTTGCTTCCTTAGGGGCAACTCTAGCTCTTCAATAAAGGCATACTGATATTGACCAGCCTGAAATTGGAAGAAAACCATATATGTACTGACCATATTTCCAAAAAACGTGGTCTAAACTGCCCTCTAGGTGTAGTGCTGAATTGAACCAATTAAATGGAGTTTCCATACATATTCTTCTCTTTGTAAATGCAAAGTAATTGCTAAGTAACAGATGGGTCATCTAGCTCTTGTTGAAAATAGAGTAGCTTTCCCTTAAGTTTGCAATGCTTGCATACAGCCTCGATGCTTGTGGTTGGAATCATTCTCCTACCATGGAATTTCCTTTGTGTCTTTACAATAAACTTCCATTCCTTTAAGCAGTCTCTGTATGTCTTTTCCTTTGTGACTCTGAGGGATTTTACGGGCAGGATAGAACTATAATTATCTTCCTAATTTTTAAAAGCATTTAATTACCAATAATTACTGCCGATGTGATTTTTTTCCCTAGTGCACATTAAAAACTTTGAATCCCATTTTCTGAAATAACTTAAGTCAATCTGGAGGGACAGAGAGTAATTAATTATTTTTTCAGACTAGAAATGCTGAAATTATTGGAATGAAACAGAAATCTTGTTCTAGAAATCTAGAACAAAACTGAAATGAATAGGATTGTGTGAGAAGGGTGAAGCAAAATAAAAATTCTCCTAATGAGCACTGGGTATTAGATGCAACTGATGAATCACTAAATTCTGCCTCTGGAAATAATTTTAAAAAATGAAAGAGCTATTTAGTACTATAACAGGGTTAAAAATACACTGAAACCGTAATTCAGGTCAGGCTTCTTAAAGCGCCTTTTTCCCTGAAACAAAAGAGTCTTTATTGCTTACGAAATGTTACCACTATGATGGGTTTGATATACAACTCTGAGCCACAAGGGAGACATTATGAAGTTTTTTCTACTTTAATCCTTTTCAGGATTAGTTGAGTTTAGATGGTGTTTTTTATTTGTCAAATAAGTCTACCTTCTTGTGAACTTATTTACAAAACTTCTTTCATAAGAATGAGGACAAAGGAAAATATAAGATATGTACCTGTATTTTCCAATATGCAGTCATGTGAAGGGCATGGCTATTGGACTCAACCACACTTAGATTTGATAGGCTCTGCCTCTATTAACTATATGATAGGTATTTGTGTTTGCACTGATTGAAGAAGGTTAAATATATTTGGCTTCCTTGCTTATCCATATAGCTAATTAGGGTATGCATTAACTATTAAGGTAATGATTTAATCATTGTAAGAATTAAATAAACAAGTACTGTTTGTATAATGCAACCACAAATCAAACTTACTATTTTTTTGAGAATATTGGGCTGTTGTTCCCTAGGTTTCCCATGAAATTTAGTGCACATCTTGTGACCCTTTGGATCATTTTCAGAAGATAAAAGGTGTTCCTCTCAGTAGTTAATATGTCCAATAGTAATCAAAACTCTAAGCTTATTTTATTTTATTTTTTTAATTTTATTTTATTATGTTAATCACCATACATTACCTCATTAGTTTTTGATGTAGTGTTCCATGATTCATTGTTTGCATATATAACACCCAATGCTCCATGCAGAATATGCATTTAATACCCATCTTTATAATACTTTAATACCATCATACCAATACCAATGTAATACTTTAATACCCATCACCAGGCTAACCCATCCCCCCACCCCCCTACCCTCTAGAACCCTCAGTTTGTTTCTCAGAGTCCATAGTCTCTCATGGCTCATCTCCCCCTCTGATTTCCCCCCGCCTTCATTCTTTCCCTCCTGCTATCTTCTTCTTTTTTTTAACATATAATGTATTATTTGTTTCAGAGGTACAGGTCTGTGATTCAACAGTCCTACACAATTCACAGCGCTCACCATACCACATACCCTCCCCAATGTCCATCACCCAGCCACCCCATCCCTCCCACCCTCCACCACTCCAGCGACACTCAGTTTCCTGAGATTAAGAATTCCTCATATCAGTGAGATCATATGATACATGTCTTTCTCTGATTGACTTATTTAGCTCAGCATAATACCCTCCAGTTCCATCCACTTCGTTGCAAATGGCAAGATTTCATTCCTTTTGATGGCTGCATAATATTCCAGTGTGTGTGTGTGTGTGTGTGTGTGTGTGTGTGTGTGTGTGTGTGTGTGTATACACACGACATCTTCTTTATCCATTCATCTGTCGAAGGACATCTTGGCTCTTTCCATAGTTTGGCTATTGTGGACATTGCTGCTATAAACATCGGGGTGCATGTACCCCTTTGGATCCCTACATTTGTATCTTTGGGGTAAATACCCAGTAGTGCAATTGCTGGGTCATAGGGTAGCTCTATTATCAACTTTTTGAGGAACCTCCATACTGTTTTCCAGACTGGTTGCACCAGCTTGCATTCCCACCCACAGTGTAAGAGGGTTCCCCTTTCTCCGCATCCCCGCCAACATCTGTCGTTTCCTGACTTGTTAATTTTAGCCATTCTGACTGGTGTGAGGAGGTATGTCACTGAGGTTTTTGATTTGGATTTCCCTAATGCTGAGTGATGTGGAGCACTTTTTCATGTGTCTGTTGGCCATTTGGATGTCTTCTTTGGAAAAATGTCTGTTCATGTCTTCTGCCCATATCTTGATTGGATTATTTGTTCTTTGGGTGTTGAGTTTGATAAGTTCTTTATAGATTTTGGATACTAGCCCTTTATCTGATACGTCATTTGCAAATATTTTCTCCCATTCTGTCGGTTGTCTTTTGGTTTGGTTGACTGTTTCTTTTGCTGTGCAAAAGCTTTTTATCTTGATGAACGCCCAGTAGTTCATTTCTGCCCTTGCTTCCCTTGCCTTTGGGATGTTTCTAGGAAGAAGTTGCTGTGGCTGAGGTCCAAGAGGTTGCTGCCTGTTATCTCCTCTAGGATTTTGATGGACTCCTGTCTCACATTTAGGTCTTTCAACCATTTGGAGTCTATTTTTGTGTGTGGTGTAAGGAAATGGACCAGTTTCATTCTTCTGCATGTGGCTGTCCAATTTTCCCAACACCATTTGTTGAAGAAACTGTCTTTTTCCATTGGACATTCTTTCCTGCTTTGTCAAAGATCAGTTGACCATAGAGTTGAGGGTCCATTTCTGGGCTCTCTATTCTGTTCCATTGATCTATGTGTCTGTTTTTGTACCAGTACCATACTGTCTTGATGATGACAGCTTTGTAATAGAGCTTGAAGTCTGGAATTGTGATGCCACCAGCTTTGCTTTTCATTTTCAATATTCCTCTGGCTATTCGGGGTCTTTTCTGGTTCCATATAAATTTTAGGGTTATTTGTTCCATTTCTTTGAAAAAAGTTGATGGTATTTTGATAGGGATTGCATTAAATGTGTAGATTGCTCTAGGTAGCATTGACATCTTCACAATATTTGTTCTTCCAATCCATGAGCATGGAGTTTTTCCATTTCTTTGTATCTTCCTCAATTTCTTTCATGAGTATTTTATAGTTTTTTGATGAATTTTTTTATTATTATGTTAGGTTAATCACCATCCATTACATCATTAGTTTTTGATGTAGTGTTCCATGATTCATTGTTTGTATATAATACCCAGTGCTCCGTGCAGAATGTGCCCTCCTTAATACCCATCACCAGGTTAACCCATCTCCCCATCCCATATAGTTTTCTGAGTACAGATTCTTTGCCTCTTTGGTTAGATTTATTCCTAGGTATCTTATGGTTTTGGGCCAATGGATCAACCAGGAAATTGAAGAAGAATTAAAAAAATTCATGGAAACAAATGAAAATGAAAACACAGCTGTTCAAAATCTTTGGGATGCAGCAAAGGCGGTCCTAAGAGGAAAGTATATAGCAATACAAGCCTTTCTCAAGAAGCAAGATTAACAACCTAACCCTACAACTAAAGGAGCTAGAGAAAGAACAGCAAATAAGCCTAAACCCAGCAGGAGAAGTGAAATAATGAAGATGTTCTTTGAAAGAATTAACAAGATTGATAAACCCCTAGCCAGACTTATCAAAAAGAAAAGAGAAAGGACCCAAATAAATAAAATCATAAATGAAAGAGGAGAGATCACAACCAACACCAAAGAAATACAAACAATTACAAGAACATATTATGAGCAAGTATATGCCAGCAAATTAGATATTCTGGAAGAAATGGATGTATTCCTAGAGATGTAGAAACTACCAAAACTGAACCAGGAAGAAATAGAAAACCTGAACAGACCTATAACCACTAAGGAAATTGAAGCAGTCTTCAAAAATCTCTCAAGAAACAAGAGGCCAGGGCCAGATGGCTTCCCAGGGGAATTCTACCAAACATTTAAAGAAGAATTAATACCTATCCTTCTGAAACTGTTCCAAAAAATAGAAATGGAAGGAAAACTTCCAAACTCATTTTATGAGGCCTCCATTTCCTTGATCCCCAAACCAGACAAAGACCCCATCAAAAAGGAGAATTGCAGACCAATATCCCTGATGAACATGGATGCAAAAATTCTCACCAAAATACTAGCCAATAGGACCCAACAGTACATTAAAAGGATTATTCACCATGACCAAGTGGGCTTTATTCCTGGGCTGCAAGCTTGGTTCAACATTCGTAAATCAATCAATGTGCTACAATACGTTAATAAAAGAAAGAACAAGAACCATATGATCCTCTCACTAGGTGCAGAAAAAGCATTTGATAAAGTACAGCATCCTTTCTTGATCAAAACTCTTCAGAGTATAGGGATAGAGGGTACATACCTCAATATCATAAAAGCCATCTATGAAAAACCCACAGCAAATATCATTCCCAATGGGGAAAAACTGAGAGCTTTCCCCTTAAGGTCAGGAACACGGCAAGAATGTCCATTATCACCACTGCTATTCAACGTGGTACTAGAAGTCCTAGCCTCAGCAATTAGACAACAAAAAGAAATAAAAGGCATCCGAATCGGCAAAGAAGCAGTGAAACTCTCTCTCTTTGCAGATGATATACTTTATGTGGAAAACCGAAAAAACTGTACCCCAAAACTGCTAGAACTCATATAGGTATTCACTAAAGTGGCAGGATATAAAATCAATGCACAGAAGTCAGTGGCATGCCTATACACCAACAACAAGACAAAAGAAAAGAGAAATTAAGGAGTCGATCCCATTTACAATTGCATCTAAGCTTATTTTAAAGTAGTGGCTTTCTTCTCCATCTCTCTCCCAACCTCCAGTGTTGCCCACTGGCAAGCTGGAAGTTGTGGTTTGGTTTCTTTTTTATTTCTCTGGCATGCACTTTTATACGTTTTTGTATATCATGCTAACTTGGTTTTAGATTTCTCCGGATTAGAGTGCAGGGAGGGAAAAGAAATAAGGAGAGCAGTAGTTTAGGGGAATTGAGTTAACTGGTATTTGGTGATGGTTCACTGGTTCCTTCAGAGACAGCACCTACCTGTCCTATGGTGAAAGCTTTCCCCTGTGATTTCCTTCACTGGTCAAATTAGCTCCATTTTAGCTTGCTGCAGTCTCCTCCTTCAGCCTGCAGGCATTCTGTAGGTTTTCTCCAGTTTTTTTTGCTGAGGTCTATGTCTCTCCCAGAGCTTCCTCTTGGTCAGGATCTCAGCTGGACCTATATTAGCTTGGTATCATACATGACTCACCACTGTTCTATTGGATGTTCCAGTAAAATGTGGGTCCAGTGCAGTGCCACAGCAGATTCTCCTTTGTTTAACTCTAACTCCCCAACAAGCCAGTCTACTCAGCTGTCATTCAGAAAGCATTATTTTATCTTTTTCTTCACAAACTGATGGGTGAAGGTTTTCTCTTAACTCAGGGTAAAGAATAAAACATTTCTCATTACTCCACAGGGGGCATTTCTCCAAGGTTGCCAGATAACTGATTCCAAAACCTCTTTCTTTCCACACCTTTTTTGTAACCATGCAGTATTATTACAATCTTATTGGCTGTGTTCCCTCTGCTGTACTTTTCATCCCCGTGAATTACTTATTTTATACCTGGGGTGTGTACTTCTTAATCCTCTTCACCTCTTTTGCCTAACCCTCTACCACCATCCCCCATGGCAACACTAGTTCTCTATTTTCATGAATCTCTTTCTCTTTTGTTGTTTGTTCATTTGTTTTGTTTTGTTTTTAGTTTCCACATATAAGTAATATATGGTATTTATCTTTATCTGACTATTTTTACTTAGAATAATGCCCTCTAGCTCCACGTTGTTGTAAATGGCAAGATTTTACTCTTTTTTATGGTTGAGCAGTATTCCGTTATGTTTATATACCATATCTTCTTTATCCATTCATCAGTCAGTGGATATTTGGGTTGCTTCCATATCTTGGCTATTATAAATAATGCTACAATAAACAGGTATGTATTTATCTTTCCAAATTAGTGTTTTCATTTTCCTGATATAAATACCCAGAAGTGGAATTACTGGATTGTATAGTACTTTTATTTTTACTTTCTTTTTTTTTTTTTAAGATTTTATCTATCTATTTGACATTGAGAGAGACAGCGAGAGAGGGAACACAAGCAGGGGGGGTGGGGGAGGGAGAAGCAGACTCCCCGCTGTGCAGGGAGCCCCATGTGGGTCTCGATCCCAGGACCCTGGGATCATGACCTGAGCCAAAGGCAGACGTTTAACGACTGAGCCACCCAGGCGCCCCTGTTTTATGTGGGGCTCGATCCCAGGACCCTGGGATCATGACCTGAGCCAAAGACAGACCCTTAATGACTGAGCCACCTAGGCGCCCCTGTTTTTACTTTCTTGAGGAACCTTCATACTGTTTTCCATAATGGCTGCACCAATTTACATCCCCACCCAGTCTGCACAAGGTTTCCCTTTTCCCTACATCTTCACCAACACTAGTTAATTCTTTTTGTTACTAGCTGTTCTGACACGTATGAGGTGATATCTCATTGTGGTTTTGATTTGCATTTCCCTGATAATCATTGATATCGAACATCTTTTTTTGTGTCAGTTTGCCATCTCTATGTCTTCAGAAAACTACTCAGGCCTTCTCCCCATTTTAAAATCATATTACTTGTTTTTTTGGTGTTGACTTGTATGAGTTCTTTATATATTTTCGATATTAATCCCCTACTGTATATATCATTTACAAAAGAATCCCACTTAATTGGATTCAATTATCCCTTTAATGTATTCTTGAATTGGACTTGCTGTTATTTTGTTGAAGATTTTTGCATCTGTATTCATTAAGGATATTGACTTGTAATTTGCTGTAGTGTCTTTGGTTTTGTTATCAGGGTAATTCTGGCCTCATAGAATGAATTTGAAAGCATTCCTTCCTTTTATTTTTTGGAATAGTTTGAGAAGGATAGGTATTAATTCTTTTTTTAATTATTTGGTAGCATTCACCTGTGAAGCCATTTCGTCCTGAAGTTTTGTCTGTTGAAATGTTTTTTTGTGATAACGTATTCAAATTCATTACTAGTAATTGCTCTGTTTAGCTCTTTTATGTCTTCCTGATTCTTTCTTGCAAGATGGTACATTTCTAGGAATTTATCCATTTCTACTAGGTTGTCCAATTTGCTGGCATATAGTTTTTGTAGTAATGTCTTATAATTTTTTATATTTCTGTGATGTCAGTTGCAACTACTTTTTCATTTCTGATTTTTATTTGAGTTATCTCTTCTTTCTTGATTAGTCTGGCTAAAGGTTTACCTTAGTCTCATTGATCTTTTCTATTGTTTATCATCTCTATTTCATTTATTTCTACCCTGATCTTTATTATTTCCTTCTTTCTACTAACTCCGGGATTTGCTTGTTCTTCCTTTGTTAGTTCCTTTAGGTGTAAGGCTAGATTGCTTGAGACTTTTGTTTCTTGAGTTAGGCCTGTATCACTATGAACTTTCCTCTTAGAACTGCTTTTGCTGTGTTGCAAAGATTTTGAACTATAGTGTTTCCATTTTCATTTGTCTCCATGTATTTTTTTATTTCCTCTTTGATTTCTTAATTGACCCAGTACTTGTTTAGTAACATGTTATTTAGCTTCCACATGTTTGTGATTCTTTCAGTTTTTTTCTTATCATGATTTTTAGTTTCATACCTTTGTGGTCAGAAGACATACTTGATATAATTTCAGTGTTCTTGAATTTATTGAGACTTGTTTTGTGGCCTATCATGTAATCTATCCTGGATAATGTTCCATGTGTATTTGCAAAGAATGTGTATTCTGCTCTTTTGGGGTGAACATTCGGTATATATCTGTTAAGTCCACCTGGTCTAATGTGTCATTCAAAGACATTGTGTCTTTATTCATTTTCTGTCTGGATGATCTACCCATTGATGTAAATGGGGTGTTAAAGTCCCCTACTGTTATATGTGGTGTCTTCACACAAATTTCTCAGAACTCTCATATTGCCATCTTCTAAAAAATATTTTTCTTTAATTTATAAAGTCCCATTCCTCAATAGAGACTGTAATGGAAAATAGAACATGTAATACTCTTTCAAAAATTTCAGCAGAAAAACAAGGTCAATAGCCTTTTTTAAATTTTTTTTTATTTTTTTATTTTTTAATGTTTTTATTATGTTAGTCACAGTACATCATTAGTTTTTGATGTAGTGTTCCGTGATTCATTGTTTGTGTATAACACTCAGTGCTCCACACAATACATGCCCTCCTTAATACAGCCTTTTAGGAAAAAAAAAATACCCATTTTTTTTCCAGGCATATATAATGCATTTGGGAAAAATTGTTCCACTGTGGAAAGACAAGCCATTTAAGATATAGGGATTCTTCTATAAATAGAATATGTGAAAAAATAAGGGGAGGTTGGAGGGAGTGCAATTATATATGTTTAGAATGAGGGAGTTCCTTTGTGGTAATGGAATACATACAGACTGTATCTTGATTGTTATAGTGGTTACACGAAAGAATACATGTAATGAGATTATATAGAATTACGTTTGTGCACACACACACACACACACGAGTTCATGTAGAAACTGGCCAACTCTAAATAAAGTCTGTAGATTATACCATTGTCAATTTTTGGTTTTGATATTATACTAGAAGTATATTAGATTTTACCTTTAGAGGAAACTGATTGAAGATTACAAGGGAACTCTTTGTATTTTTTTTTGTAAGTTCCTATAATCTATAATTATTTAAAAATAAAACAAGTTTAAAAATTTAAAATTTTGAATATTTTAGAGTTTCCTGTACTTAACCAAAGTCATAGTTTTTATTTCCCTTAAGATATCTTGATATTTTCCACAATAGGATTGCTAAAATTAAATAATGACCTGGGATATTAGGTAAAACATTAAGGATCATTTTTTTAAAACCACTGGGCTGGAATATTATAAATCATATTGTGAAAGAGAAATATTACCATACACAAATTAGAAAAATTTTATTATGATTATTTAAAATAAAGTAAATATGGCCATATCATTATTTCATTTCTTCATGAAGAACATCATTTATATTCATGCCATTGTTAAGAAAAGCTAGTGTCTCTGTTTTTATGGACTTCAATTTTTTTTAAATCATTAACACAAGAGAATTTCTACACTGATCAATCTTGTATTTAAGGGCTAAATAAAGCAAATAGGACCTCGAGATTCAAATTTATTAATTCATTTACAGATATCTTATGTGTACTTATCATGTGCTAGACACTGTTATAGATGCTGGTGGTATAGCATTTAGCAGGAAAAAAAAATACCCTTAAGTAGCTTGCTTTCTATTCTGGGGTGCTAGAAAAACAAATACATATGTTTCAAATAAAAATATCTGAACCAAAGATGTTTGATCTATAAAAATTACTTAAAAGGCCTTAGTATTTAATAATGAGAAATTACATAGATATAAATTATAGTAATCATATTTAATGCTAGAGCTTAGAATTGTAGTACTAGCATAATATTCAGTATTTAGAGGGTTTTCAGGGTAGAGTCTTCGCATGTCTTTTTCTTTTTTACCAGGGAAAGTTTTTCTTGTATATCATTTGAATGCAGTATCAGTGATGTTTTTAATGCATTTACCTATAGAAATGGACCTAGCAAGGTTGGAGAGCAAGTCACACAGTCACCTCAGTTCATAGGCAAGAAAGATGGTTTATAGTTAACTTGCCCCAAACCATGTAATGAACAAGTAGCAAAGGTGAATTTTAGTTCTGGTCTCCTGATTCCAAATCTAGGCCCTTCTACACCAGTAAGAATGATCTCAGTGTCTTTTCCAATAGTTCTAACACAATAGTCAACTTCATTCTCCCAAAGTCCTTTTTGTCCATATATGCTTTTTACAAGTATTTATGCAGTGTTCAACTGACAAGGCATGATTTTTAGGTGTTGGGGGCCAGGACAGAGATACAGTAAAGATTCAGACCCTAGGTTCTAACCTTAACCCCAGACTACTGAAGTAGAGACAAGGCATGTATACAAGTGATTATAGTAGAAGATAAAATGTAGTCAGTGCCATGAGTGAGGCACTGATGAAGAGCTATGGAGGACCACAGAAGAATCAGTGACATCCATTTCCAGAGACCCAGGGAAGTTTCCCAAAGAAAATGGCTTTTATTTTAGGCATTGAGTTGGGAGAATTGTGGCAGTGTAACCAAGGCTTAACTTGGGTTAAATACTTTTATCTCTGCAGTATAGTGAGGACACCAGTATTGTCAAATGCTTTTTCATTTATCTAACTAATTTCTAACTCAGAATCCCTCAACATCCAGATTCCTCTATAAATTTATACTTTAAAACAGTTCAACAGATTATTGGATTTCCTGCATAATAATATGGCTAACCAAGTTTGCTCTAATAAAACTTTTCAGTGCTGCACCATCATCAAAATAACATGAAGCTGCCACAATGTCCATATTTATCCCACACCACTGTCATGATTACCTCAGGAAATTTCTAGATCAGTAGGTATTCTATACTTCAAAGGTACTTAACCTCCCATCCTGTGAGATTTTTTTATATATAAATTAGAGGTTACAGACCTGTTTTTCACTTTGAAGAATACTAAGGGTCAAGTAAGGTGGCAGTACTTACAACTAATGTGCCTGCGCATTTTGCGTGAGCTACCCTAGAGAATGTTTCTCCTTAGTAATAAACAACTACAGTCTACAACTGACTTGTGCTAGCTCAGTAATGTAATAATATAGTAATACATCCTTCAGAGAGATAACAAATATAAACTCAGATAAATCCACATCCTTGTAAAGTGATGACATTTTCCTATGTGGCTCTCCTACTTAAAATTGCCTTGGATGATAGACAATGCATGTAAGTAACATCAACTAGACTATGAAAAATAAATTCTTTTATTCTGTCTAACCCATACAGATGATATTGATTTATGGACCTGACAGTGGGGGAAGTTGAAGGACATAATAATTTCTTATTAATTACTAGATGAAGGCTTCTCGATAACCTACCATGATTGCTTTGTCCTTATGACATGGCATCAGACTCATCCTTCTAATTAGCAGTGCAGTCTTCCTCTACCACTTTAACCAGAATGACAGGGAACTTCACACTTCCTTGGCTGAGCCATGACTCATTGCTTAGGTCTTGCCAGTTTCTTTTCCTGGGGTCACTGAGTTTATCTACCTTAAAACACCGATTCTTGGTTTGTGGAAACGAATATTTTCCTAGTCATGGAACAGGCCCTGGTATAACGGTACTAGTCTTGCTCAAGCCCAACTTCATCTTATTCCTTTAGACATAATTTTGGGATTCTTAGAGTTTAAAGCCATATCAGTTCTCTCAGTTTGTATCCCTTCAGTCTTTTTGGTCCTTTAGGTTACAGTCTAAACAGCAAGGCTAAATCTATAATTTTATAGATTTAGCTGTAGTTCTTCAAAGTGAGTTTTATTTTACTGAGTTATTTACTTTTATTTTGTTAAATAAAGCTAAAAAAATACATATTAGGTCAAGTCTGAAGGTTGCCTAAAAGTTATCATTCTCGCTTTCTACTTAAAAATGTAGAGATCATTTCCAAAGAAGCAAATGTCTTACTGCAACCAGTGCTTGATTAGAAAAAAAAAATGAACTAGAAATTTTTTATATAGATTTTTACATCTGGTTTCTGTTTGGGGATTGATCTCAGGCTTTCTGGGCAAAAAAAAAAATTAGTATGTGGGACTTCATCCTGCCTAGCTCCGAACCCTATTGTTAGCTCACACTATAATGAAAATCAAGATTGATTTTGTTTAATGCATCACTACCCAGGGTACACATGGCCCACCAAAATCTCTACTGATTCTGAAGAGGACTGCTGATCTTTGAAGTATTTTCTGTATCACATGGCATGTGAATGACATTCTCATTTTAAAAATGGGCAGTTTGGACCATCAATTAATTATAATATTACTAAGTGTTGACTGTGCTTCTTCATAATTCTTTAGAGAGGCATTTCAGTGAAAATTTTTACAGAGGAAAGACAGTGGTATTTTTGTTTGCTTTTTTTTTTTTTTTTTTTTTTGAAAGACAGTGTTTTTTTTTTTTTTTTTTTTGACCTACCTGCTTATAATCACTCTTAATTCCTATGTGCCTGGGAGTGGTACAGATTACTCCTAGTTGTCAAGACACCTGAACAGGAAGAGGAGGATAAGGAGGACTCAAAGGAAGTTGCAAAGAGCCAAGAGCCTCAGAACAGAAGACAGTGAGAATGTCTCATGAGATGCCAGCATGGATAGATAAATTTTTAATAAGTAAACATAATCTGCTCTGACATCATTTAAAGCCTTTGGAATGTAGATGGAAGCCTGGGGGAGGTTAGACAGGGTCTCAAGTTTAGATGCCCAGTGAATATTGATTTAGTTGTAGAAAAATGAAAGTTATGACTTTTGCAGACTTAAGTTTATACCCATTGTAATTACTCTGGAGATGGTGTAATGGAAGAAGCTGAAATTGGAGAAAGAGGCTGATGAAGAAGTCCTTTAATATTGCAGGTCAAAAATGGAGAAGATGAGCTAAATTCAACAAAGTTGGAGGCAGATTCAGCATGCTCAGTGACTGGTTGGATGTAAGGAACAGGGAGCAAGAGAGGAATTAAGAATAATTTGTAGGTTATTAGAATGGTTTACTAGTTGGCTTAAGATACCATTGGTTAATGGAATCAGGATAATAATTCAGTAGGAAGTTGAATGTAAGGATTTGGAGTTGAGGAGTTAAATCTCAAGTGTAGTTATAGATTTGGGGATAATCAAGCTGTATTAATTGGTTAAAACTTGAACAAACTTGAACATACAGAACACGTAATATGATAAAAGGACCAAGGACAGAATTCCGGGGTCAGGAAATCCTGGGTTCTGTAAAATGAAAGGGGGTTCCAAGAAAGTGAACCCAGAAGTGGAGAAGGAATGATGAAAAAAATAGTATTGAAACAAAAAAATTCCATTTTTTAAATGTTTTATTTATTTATTCATGAGAGTCAGAGAGAGGCAGAGGCAGAGGGAGAAGCAGGCTCCCCGCCTAGCAGGGAGCCCGATGTGGGACTCGATCCCAGGACCCTGGGATCATGACCTGAGCCGAAGGCAGACTGAGCCACCCAGGTGCCCAAAAAAATTCCATTTTGAAATCCATGGGAAGAGAGTTTCACAATTTACAGACTGGTTCATGGTGGGAGATGATTTGAGGTTGCATTGCCTTTTCCCCATGAAATATTAATTATGCAAGTACATTGTTATAAGATCAACCTAACATAAATGGATATTTTATAGATTTCTTCTGTTTAAAGCAAATTAAATGAGTGAAATTTATAATCAAATGATATTATGAGTGTTAATATTTTCATCTTTTAATGGCCATGAATTCAAAGATTTTAGAACTGAAACATCACAATGTATTTTTTGGCCCATGTCTCAGAGATTACAAAGCAGAAATTTTAAAAGTTAAAATACAGATTTTTCAATAAATATTCATAGAGGCCAAATTATTATATGTCTACAAAATTTTACTAGGTACATTAAAACCAAACACATCATGGGAATACTGTTTTTATTTTAGTGTTTCTAGAAGTAAATAATAATATCCAAGAGATGACAGTATATTTCTCTGAGTTATAAACTAGTCTAGATGGAATGATGGCATTTGTAAAACACAGTCATGATTATGCTTTCACTTTTTCTTTTGGCTCTCATGGTACATTTTGGCCTATGACTTGGGTAAACATCGAAGGCATGGTTATCAAATTTATGGATTATCTGAAGTAAAGTAACACTGAAGATTTACAAAATACCCTCAGATTAGAAGGAAGTGCCAGTATAACAAGAAAATTAATAAAGATGCACAGAGTCTTGTACCCAGGCCACAATAATGAACTGCACGAGTGAAGAATAAGGAAGATGCAGATGGATCCAGCCAAAAAATTTAGAGTTTTATGCACCAATAAGCTCAGTGTAAGTCAACAGCTTGATGTGACTGTTAAAAAGGCAATGGCAATTATTGGCCACTTTAATATAAATATATTACCTGGGTCATTGTTTTAGAAGTATAGCCAATAGCATCAAAATCACCTGGAAGGTTTTTTAAGTGTGCATTCCAGGATCCAACAAGTGATTCACTGAACAGAATCTGTAAGGTAGGGTCCCAGAAATCTGCATTTAAGAAACCTCCCTAGGCAGTTCTTGTGCAAATTAAACTTTAATAACCATTGAAACTGACTAGGGGCAATTATGGTACTATTGTGTTTTATACTATTTTATCACTCCAGGATAATTGTCTTCTATTCTTGTGCTTATACTTTATTTTTTTAAAGATTTTATTTATTTATTTGACAGAGAGAGAGAGAGCGAGAGCAGGAACACAAGCAGGGGGAGTGGGAGAGGGAGAAGCAGGCTTCCCGCCGAGCAGGAAGCCTGATGTGGGACTGGATCCCAGGACTCTGGGATCATGACCTGAGCCGAAGGCAGATGCTTAACGACTGAGCCACCCAGGCGCCCTTTGTGCTTATACTTTAAAAGAAATGTGAAATGTAGGCTGCATTCAGGAAAAAAGCCTCAGGAAAATGGGGAACTGAATCATGTCCATGAGGAATGTATGGAGAGAGTAGAACATTTTTGCTTACATGAGAGAAGACTTAGAGGGGCCCTCACAGACTTGTTATATAACTGAATAATTAAGTAAATTATAGTTTTCATTTGACTGTTATTCATGAATATCTAATAAATATCCATTACTGTTAGCAGTTAACAGATATTGTGAAGATCAGATAACAACATTGGAAAATGTTTGTCATGTATAAACAGAAAGATTAAGGTATAAAATTGCACAAATGGGGCACCTGGGTGGCTCAGTCGTTAGGTGTCTGCCTTCGGCTCAGGTCATGATCCCAGGGTCCTGGGATCGAGCCCCGCATCGGGCTCCCTGCTCCGCGGGAAGCCTGCTTCTCCCTCTCCCACTCCCCTGCTTGTGTTCCCTCTCTCACTGTCTCTTTGTCAAGTAAATAAATAAAATCTTTAAAAAATTTGCACAAATAATTTGACTACAAATAACTAAATGTGCATTAAAGAATATCAGAATACGCCGAAGTGATGGATGGTTTTGTTTAGATGATGTTATTATAATTGTTTTTGCAAAATATTCTCTTTTTTTGAGTATTTTCTCATATAGTTAAGTCACTTTTTGACATTAGTAAAAATAGGAAATTACCAGTTCCGTCAAAGAATAAAGTGTACTCCAGATGAATAACAGTAATCCTGATCTTTTCTCATCTAGGCAGTGACAAGGAATGATGATATGCAAGGAACCAGAAGTAAGTTCAGTCTGGATTGAGGGAAAACCATTTCTGAATCTCAAAAGACTGTCATTAAATTAAATTATTATATGTTTTAAGTTTTACTTTCAAAACTTTGTTGAAACAAATGCAGTTAATCCTTGTTTTACTCCATACGCTTTAGGCACCTGCTGTTTACTCAGAATATGCGTAAAGCTTCTTACTACATTAATGTAAGTTTCTAAGTCTATGGATTAAAGAAATAACGTTCTAAGCCTTAAGCTGTGTGTTTAGATATAGGACTGAGCAAAATCATGTTTAGAAAAAACAAAATCTGACAATTGAAGAAGCAACTCTATTATAATAAAGAAAACTGCTTTCCGTTGCCTGGGTGTCATCATTGCCATTGTGTTCCTTGGCACAGCCATTCCAAGGCCTTCCATGGCTAAAACTTTCAACATGAGAAAGGGTTGTTCTGTGATTCTGGTAGGACCCCACTTGATTGCATTTAGCATTTCTCCTTCTAACTGGGGTCTTAGCCATTTCCACTCAGAAAAATGATGCAGCAGTAAATTTTGACTCCATGGAATGATAGCTGTTCGTAGTAACGCATTATTTAGCATCTTTGAATATATGACTATTGCAATTGGTTCATCTAAAATTTTAACGGGTTATTTTTCTCAATTCAAAATCACATTGAAAAGTAGAGAGAAAACTGCCACAGTTGACCGTTTGCAGGTACTAAGGTGAAGCACCACTTTTTTCCCAATTAAATAATGTTTTATTATAAATTCAGTGTGTTTTAAGAGTACCATTTTTATAGTGTGGGCAGGATATAACATCTAGAGCTGTGAGAATTGCTTTCTCTGTCATAAAAGCAATTAAGCTCATATTAATACTTAGATTTTCATACTATTATATTCATATTAATATTGCTGTACAATATCAGAGCTCTACTGGTTGTATAATATAATACATGGGGATTTTTTGTTCATTCCTCTACCTATCCTATGGTGTGTGATGTTTGATTAGGAGCAAGAAAAATATAGGAAAATAAAGATAATGGCCCTTTCTATCTGACGGTTTTCAATTGCTAGAGTCTCTAATTGTATCTCAAATCCTCTTTCATATCACAATATAGAGTATTATGTTATTTAACAACTCCATATCTTATTAACTATTTTATAAACACAATTAACCATATTTTAGACTTAGCAATTTTTAAATAAATGTTTATTGGTTTTATATTTTCTATTTGCCCATTTTGGAATTACAAATATTTTTTAAATTTCTAAATTAAAATTTAATTCGATAACTATAATTTTCTCTATAGCCAGTTCAGTGCATTTTGGAGAACTTTGGCAATTTTTATAGTCATTGTGACACTTATTCTGGTAAGAATATGACATCATGCCCATTCTTTATCTTAAGGCAGTCTGTAATATCTATTTATAAGAATTTGTATTCTTCAAAAGTCATAACATGAAGAATTCCTTCCAGAGAAACCTCTATTCCAATAAAAGACAGAAGAAAAAAAATCCTTCATATTGAATGACATGGAACTATTGTCAAGATTGTATTTTTCTTTCTTTACTAGGCATATTTATAGGCAGTTCAATTTGCAGTAAACTATTTTGACCTTAGTTACAGTCATTACAATTTCCTTTTCATGAAGTTTCTAGAATTAAATGTGATTGTTTAAATTCCCCCACCCGTATAAAAAAAAAAAAAATTGCACCAGAGTCTTGTTAAAGCCAGCAAAATGGTAGATTTCTCTCAATGCAGTAAGAGAGAGAGAGGGAGAGGGAGAGAGAGAGTTCTCTTAGTCTTTGTGTTTAGGCCACCTGTTTTAGCTAATTGTCCTTTATGAAAGTTAGGTTCCCACCCTCCCTCAGGGCCTGGGAGAAAGGGCCCTGACTTTCTTCATGATTACATTTTAAAGAAATGGCTCAGAGGTCCTTGAAAGACATTTCTTGGGTTGTAGAAGATACATCTCAAGAAGACAAAGAAAGGATTTACAGTTGCAAATTTGCTAAAGTAAATGCTCTAAGAAAAGAGAGGTTGGGGACCTATAGTCAAGTATTGGTTGGAAGATTCTTTTGGCGGTGTTGAGCTTCCTCAGAGAGGAGCTTAAGGGAGTGGGGTTTTCATCCTAGAGTTATGGCCTTGAGCTCTTAGAAATGATACTAATACTTGTTTGAATCTCTTAGTATGGGGGTTGGTGGATGAAATTCTTTGTGCTGAAATTTGCAATTTTTATAGGCTGAAGTTAAGGCCTAATTGAAAAGATTGCTCTGAAGAGACTGACTGAAGTTTGGTCAACTTGAGTCTTTGTCATCCCTTCCCCTGATCTTGGGACAGTTGTCCACAAGCAATGGCTTGTATCTGCGAAGATAAATTTGGTAAATGTTCTACTTTTTCAAACTTACAGTTGCAATTTAAACACCTAAATTAAAGATATGAAGTTTGAATTTAGACCAAAATATTTTGTTATATTCTGTGAGGTTCTCCCCAAATGTAAGGAATTACAATGCAAGTTTGTCCATATTTATTAGTGTTATTTATAGCATTGTCAACTTCATTTTGCATGATAGATGCATTGGATTCTACATTCAGACTACATAGTTTCAAAAACTGACTCCACCTCTTATCGGCTGTATGTCTTGTCAAGTTGAGTAAACTGTTAAAGCGTTGGTTTCCTCGTCTGTGGTATGGGCATTGTAATAAATAATAGCTATTGATGAGCACTGGATGTTATACACAACTAATGAATCGTTGAACACTACATCAAAAACTAATGATGTACTATATGCAGGCTAACCGAACATAATAAAAAAAAATAATAGCTATTGTATAATGTTACTGTAAAGATTAAATGATACAAGTGTCTGGCATAATACCTGGCAAGAAATCAATAAATGTTAGTTTCTATAAATTTTATTAGGTATTACTAGTATTGAATAAATATAAGTAGAGATAGAAGTTACCTGATTCATATAATTAACTTATTTAAAACTGGTGGCAATGACAGATTTCAAATTTTTATTTTCATTTTCCTCTGTCATTTGCTCTGTATATTTGCTGATCCTAGCCCATTTTCCTTTCTTTGTTATTTCCTCTGTGTAAAGGATAATTACTTGAAAATGTGTCATATTTAAAAATAAAGCATTCGTCAGTTAAATATGAATTTTGGTTTTTTTATTTTTTGAAGAGCAGGTGAAACTCTCTTTTCTAATTTCTGTCATGATTGGCTTGAAAAAGCATATGTTTGGGAGTGTTTCCTGTGATTGATATTTCTACCTACTATCCTCTTAAGACCTGTATCGACCTCCAGGGTTATATTTATTTTTTTGCTAACAAGAACAGTGTCAAGAAATATGGTTAAATCACCTGAGAGAGTAGCCTTTTGAAAATATATAACCTACATATGGACTGACATTTATTTTAAATTATTATTGAACAGAATTTAAGAAGACAGATAATTTTGACAGTGTTAGTCTTGGGGTCAGAACAGCTTGATTGCAATCATTTTCCAAACTTCTTGTCAAGTGATGTTAGATTTGTATTTAATACCCAACTGTAATGATTTTATGTCCTTTCTAGAGAAATAATAATGGGAGTAATTATGTTGTTTCCTCTGAGTAAAATATAATTGGGCAGATTTTCACATGAATTATCTCCTTATATTGTTACAAGAGTCTTGTGCAGTAAATAGAATATACTTTCTCCCTGAAGAAGACAATAGGATGTACATATGTATGGATCTATTCCTCCCATATATCCAAAGATATATGGGGTAAGAAGATTTTAAAAAATAGATATGAAAATTGACAGGAATATTGATTAGAAAAATAAGGTGAAAGTAGTGGTGAGTTAATACACAAATTATAAGCCACAGGGTCCTATAAACTTTATTCCAGTTGGCCTATATGTGTTTAACCTAATAGATACATAATTAGGTGAATCAGAGACTACTTTATCTCAAATATTTTCTAATTTCAAATAATATCTAAAATGAGAAAATTCCTTATGTTCCCCACCTTTCACCCCATGGGCCAGAAATGCGTTTTTATGCAATTTTGCTTGTTTTCAGTTTTGAAACTGGGAATGGTATTATATGGCTAAATTTGTAATTTTGTTTTCAGAGTGGAAGTTTTAATGTAGTTTGTATTTTCTAAAATTCAAGAAGCAGGAGATGGCATAAACCACTTCCTGGAATAAATTGGAATCACAGAGATTGTTTTCAAGTTACCAGAAATAAAATAAAAATAATTGAGGTTGAAGTTATATGCAAAAAAGAATAAACTTGCATTTCATTTTGCCATATCCTGGGTCATGAAGACAAAATGAATGGGTCATGTAAGGTCTAAATTGTTTGAAAACTATGCTCTTAGTCAAAAATCTGAACTTTGACTATGTTTGTCTGCTAACTCAATTTAAAATAGAGCAGTGATCAGTTTTTTTTTTTTTAATTTTCTTGTACTATGTAGTGTTCTATTACATTTGGCTAATGCTGTGTCGAGAAATGCCACTGAATAGTTCAGTGGATAAATATGTTATCCTCATGTCTTTCTTTCTTATGATTTCTAGTCTGGCTTCTTAAGAGAACCCTTGTATCCGTGTGTGTGTGTGTATATGTGTGTGTGTGTATGTATATATATACATACACACATATATATATACACCTTACATCGACTGACAAATCATGGATGTATGAAGGCAATGATTCATGTTGAAAAGAACAGTAAACTACTAGCACATTATGCTCCAAATGAGTAGAGATGTTCCTATTAAAGCAAAACTTCCTGTCAATACATGAACAATATATTTTTTAAAAACAGTTAAAATAGCTTAAGAATACAAAACTTGTATGTTATAAATATATAAGTATTTATAAATATTGATTAAACCAGCTATTTTCTCCTGATTTAAAATCCCATTTTTCCCCTTTGGAAATGCAAGAGAGACATTTACTTGCCTTTTGGTAGACTGTTAAGCTTGATATTGGTTTACATTTGATACAAAGTAAATATATATCTAATATAAGCCATAAGGATATGTGTTGCAAGATTAGACAGGATATGAGCAGAATCATGAAACCAAGATTCAGGTTAGAAATCTTGTGCCTTGATTCTGGTATATCAGTGGTGAACAGGGTAAACAGGATAATGGATAGTTTTTTTCCAAATTCCTGATGAAGTAACTCTCTCAGAACTGGTGAAAAGCCTTCCAGCAGACTCAGGCAATCCAAAGCCTTAAAGTAAAAACCTAAAATCAATCTGCCAGTGAGTAACAGAGCCTTAGGAAACAGTACGGAGCACAAAGAGCAAGAACCCATTGATTTTTAGAATCCTTTTCTATTAGTTAGAGATTTAAAAGTATTGGCTAATCTTTCTCCATTAGTACTTCTCAGACTATGGGAAGAATACATTAAACATTCTAAGCAAGAGGAGGGTCTAGAGGTAGAGTGAAGTGTCTATAGTAGTCATCTCCCATTAGACATCCAAATATTTTCAGGCCTACTTCCTGCTTTAGAATGAGGTATTCCTCATCTTTCCCATTTTACAGGTGAGAACATTGAGGTTCTGAAATGTTAAATCATTTAACAGTGAGGAAGAAATGAAACTAGTAGTACTCTTTCCCAGACACCATGTTATTGGAATGCTGAAAAGGTGTCTATTTTTGTCATTACTTTGATCTAAGATGCAGTGGATTGAGATAACTGTATTATCCATGACATCTGATCTCCATTAGTCTCTTCAATGTCTTTCTGACTGCGCATATATATTCCCTTTTATCCCCATGCCCACGTTCTCTTTTCCCTCTTCTGCTCAGTACGACCATTGTTGTTTAAGATCTGTCTTTTTATTGTAATAGTGTTCTTTCAAAATGTGAATTGTTTTCCGTTTGTGAATTATCATTTCTGTAAAATACATGCTGTTAATATTTCATTTTTCATCTCTTTTTTCACTAGGTGCTCTTATTTGTTAGACTCTTTCCACGTTGCTAGGTATACATTTACTCTA
The DNA here is from genome assembly GCF_009762305.2 of Zalophus californianus. NCBI lineage: Eukaryota > Metazoa > Chordata > Mammalia > Carnivora > Otariidae > Zalophus > Zalophus californianus. The sequence goes on along the minus strand of NC_045612.1, from coordinate 104,738,678 downwards.
CACCTTCTAACTTTATGGTGTGTACATACTGAACCTCTGTAAGAGTAAAGCAAAGCTAATTTCCTGGCTCTCCATTTCTTCGCCAGGCAACCCATTGGATAGGTGCTGTTACACAAGCATGGTACATCTGTACGTATCTGCAGTGAGGGCCAGGGTTGTATAGCCGGCACATTTTATCTCTCGCTTTCTCACTGACAAGATATGTGGTTCCTTCCAACTCCCACCATTACAAATCACACTGTAACAAATACCCTGGTATGTATGTCTTATGGACCTGTGTGAAAATTTCTCTGGGATAAATGCCAGTTGTAGAATTGCTGTGTCAAAGTGTATGTATATACTTAATTCGACTAAGTGGTAACAGATGGCTAGGCAGATTCCTGCTGATGTCTACACTACCTCCAGCAGAGCACCAAGGCTCCTATGTCACCATATCTATGTGGTTCTTTTAATAGTTCATGTATTCTTGCCTTGTCTACCCAGTTGTACTAAAGGAAGGGACCATGCCTCATACTTTTTAAATGGCCCAGATTTGAAATCCTAGTAATTATAAAACTGGCAGTGATTATACTTTAATCTTGGCAGGTGAAAATCAACCAACATTCAAAGTGGTTCCAATTATTGGATGTCTTGTTAGGTACAATTGGTGTTCAGTTAATGTTTTAGAGTTAAGCTCTGTTACCCATCAAACCCAAATTAGGCTTGTTAAACTTCAATGTGATTTTATCTCTGGTATGTTTCCTTTATTCCATCCAACTAAATATAATGATTTAATTTTACACATTATTTGTTTTGTAACTAAGAATTAAAATGGTGAAAATAAATAGAATGCTTCTAAATTTGTTTATAATGAATGTCACGGATCGTGAGGAATTCCTGCTGCGGTTTGGGAAGTTAGTATAATAGAAATGGTGATGCTCTTCTTATAGTATTTGTTGTCACTCCGCTCAGAAGTCTGACTCTTGTAATAAAGAGATCATCCCAGTGATCTGATAATGTTTTAGATATCTCTTTTTATGTTAAAGATTTTATTTATTTGAGAGAGAGAATGAAAGAGAGAGAGCACATGAGAGGGGGGAGGGTCAGTGGGAGAAGCAGACTCCCCGCTCAGCAGGGAGTGGGACTCGATCCTGGAACTCCAGGATCATGACCTGAGCCGAAGGCAGTCACTTTACCAACTGAGCCACCCAGGTGCCCTGTTTTAGATATCTCTTGAGAGATATTCAAAGTGCATCATTTAAATGTGCTTTTATTCTTTTCTGAAATAAGTCAGAGAAAGACAAATACTGTATGATTTCACTCATGTGGACTTTAAGAAACAAACCAAATGAGCAAAGGGGTAAAAAGAGAGAGGCAAACCAAAAAACATATTCTTTTTTTAAAAAAAGATTTTATTCATTTGAGACACAGGGATACAGAGAGAGAGCGAGAGCATGAGCAGGGGGAGAGGCAGAGGGAGAGGGAGAAGCAGGCTCCCCGCTGAGCCAGGAGCCCAATGTGGGGCTTGATCCCAGGACCCTGGGACCATGACCTGAGCTGAAGGCAGATGCTTAACCATCTGAGCCACCCAGGTGCCCCAAAAAACATATTCTTAACTATGGAGAACACACTGATGGTTGCCAGAGGGGAGGTGGGTAGGGGGATGAGTTAAATAGGTGATGGGGACTAAGGAGGGCACTTATGATGAGCACCAGGTGATGTATGGAAGTGTTGAATCACTACCTGAAACTAATGTTATACTGTATGTTTACTGGAATTTAAACAAAAACTTTTTAAAATGTGCTTTTTGATATTTTGATCTGTTCATTTAATTTACTCTTGAATCATTTGCCTTCCTTAAATAAGTGACATTGATCTAACTACAGACATTTGCAGAAAAGCATGTATTTAGTTATGTTATCACAAAGAGTATAATGTTGATGAGTGACTCTGACTGGTCCACTCACTGTGTTGTTGGGATTGTCTTTTCTACAAGGCCAGATGATAAAATTTTATTTCGGGCATAGCATCAGAGTTGTGCTTCCTTTGTTCTTTACAGTCGTTCTGGCTCAATAGCAGGAACTCAGTAAATATCAGCTGACTAATTTTTAAAAACTCTTCTACTGTTCTTTGACACTAATAGAAACTGGTTTTTTTCAGCTCTATATGGAAACCAGATAGTCATTGAATGCTTTGCCATATCTCAGCCTTGCACTTGTGTGTGCGCACTCTGCTTTGATGCCATCTGTTGTCTTGTTTTCCGTGTTTGCCTGTTTATATTGGTGAAGAATATAAACTGAGAGCAATAGATTAGTTGTATTCCATCTATACCAGCTTTTCTATTTTTGATGCCTTGCCAAATACACACACACACAGACACTTAATGAATCCTTAATGAATGAATGTCACATTCTCCTCTTTTAAATATATGTAACTAATTTTAGTAGCTCTTTTGGGATGAGGATGGGTACAGGGCTGAGGTGAAGATAATAAAAACTGAGCAAAACAGCAATGAATTGTTTGTTTAGAGTCTCACTCTTCCCAAATTATCCATTTGATGCTATTGACATAAAGAATTTCTGTGTTCCAAAGAATCAGTGGCATTCTATTTGCTGGTACTGTTGCTTACACTTGGCCATAAGTGTCCTTAAAAATATGACCATAAAATTTATTATAAGTTCCAGGGCATTTTTTTACACTTTTAATAATTGTGTCGACAATAGGGATAAAGTAAGACGTAAGTTGACCCCACTGTCAGGATGCCTCAAGAAGAGTGGCTTTTAAATTTCCTACCAACATGTTGGCTTGAGGGATTAGAAGGGCTCTTTCCTTGATGCAGAAACTTTGGAAAGCACCTGAAAAACAGCCAAGGTGGTGAGAAAAAAAATGTATAACCAGGAGACATAAAGCCTATATGATGCTGGCCTGGGAAGCAAAATGATGATTTACAGGCAGGGAGTGTGCAAAGTAGAGATGGAATACCTAATCTTTCTGGGGCTTGATCTCATCAGGCAAACATTGAGAATTTTAATATGAAATTTTGGGACGAAATGAATCATTACAATAGTGGTGGATATTGTTCTTGCCTTTCTGGTTTCCCTGATCTCTGTATATTGGTGTGCTCGGGCTTCATCCTTTGTGCCTTGGGTCTTTCTCTTCTTTCTATGCTGCCACTTTTGTATTCCCAGAAAATTCTTATGACCTTAAATGAAACATCCATATACTGACAACCCCTCTAATTTACAGCTGTAGCCCAAACCCTTTCAGTTAATCTCAGACTTGGATATCCAGCTTCTTACTCAACATCTCAAACATGAAGGAGGTGATAACTCATTCTTCGCAGATAAGAACTTCACCCTATGCTTGCTCAGGCCAAATGCTTTAGAGTTGTCCTGACTTCTGTCCTCTTTTCCATCCCAACTCTAAGCAGCTTGAACATTGAAATATATCCAGAATTAGATCATTTCTAATCACCTAATTACTCATCTTCATTACTGTTATTATCTCTTGTCCCAGCTAATGCACTGGACTCCCAGGTTATCTGAAAATCAGTATTCCCTATCGATGTGTCAAACTATCTAGTCTTCATACAGTAGCCAGGACATTTCTCATAAAGCGAAGACTAGGAAGTGTCATTGTTTGGTGCCCCACCTTGCAATGGTTCCTATTTCACTCAGAGCAAGCTAGAGTTCTTACCCCATCTGTTACTCTCATCTGCATTCAAACCACTTGAGGCAGAAATCTTCCACAGCTAGTTATGTGCTTCTACTGGGGCATTGATAATGTTCCCTCTCCTCTGGAAGCTCTCCTTCCACATAACCCAAAATTAACTGCTTTATCTTAAATCTTTGCTTGATCATCTCCTTCTCAGTGAAGGCAGTTTAATCCCTCTCCTCCACCCCAGCACAGCACTTACCCAGCCCCACTGTAATTTTCTTTGGTCTGTATCATTTATCATCCTCACATATACACTGCACTTGATTTCTTTTAATGTTTATATCACATTCCTCCAACAGGAATAGAGCTCCATAAGCACAGAAATCATTATCATTTTTGTTTATAGATAATTCCCAAATACCTAGAACAGTATTTATTAGATGCCGAGTAAATATTTGTGGTATGAATACACAAAGTGGAAAAACTCAGTGACATCAAGTAAATGAATTACCTTCCTTGCATCTCAAGTTGCACAAATTGAGGGGACTAAAGAAAATGGTCTCTACAGGTCAGCTAATGCAAATGTGAGCGTCTTGTGTGGATCAAGGTTCAGAAATCAAAAAGTGAGGAAAAAAATGAAACGGGGCATATTTGACCATGGCTTGATATTTCATTGTTATAAAAATTGTTATTAATATCATTATGTGTAATAATTATATTTTGGTAAAATTTTCAGGAGTATATCTCTTTGGGATGCAAAATGAGGTATTTAGAGATGAACTAATATGAGATCTGAGATTTCCTTTAAAATACTCTAGGAAATAATAAGTTAAAAGGAATAAATCAAACAAAATTGACAAAATATTGATGATGACTGATGTGGGGTGATAGGCACATGGGGTTTCTTATACTATTCTCTCTAATTTTGTGTATATTTTAATTTTTCATGATAAAAATTAAAAAATGGTCTCTGAGGGGCACCTGGGTGGCTCAGTCGGTTAAGCGTCTGCCTTCAGCTCAGGTCATGATCCCAGGGTTCTGGGAGTGAGCCCCACATTGGGCTCCCTGCTCAGCGGGGAGTCTGCCTCTCCTTCTTCCCCTCCCGTTGCCCCTCTCCCTGCTTGTGCTTTCTCCCTCTCTCTCAAATAAATAAAGTCTTTAAATAATAATCTCTGAAATCCCTCTCTACTCAAAGTATCTTTTATTGGAAATCCCTCTCTACTCAAAGTATCTTTTATTGGATCCATAATTCAATATGTAGATCATTTATATCATAGGTATTAAAAGGCTCATTGGTATCTCTAAGACAAAGATTATTCCACAATAACATAAAAAATATAAAGGAAGACAAAGACAGAAAATTCACTATCATGTCACTTATAAACCAAACTTAGCTTTCAACTGTAAAAAATATTATTTTTCTAAACTGTGGTCCATTCTAAAAACTTCTAAACCAAATTTCCATTCATTGTGAATAATTAACACAAATAGTTGAGTAAATTATCTCTGTCCATTTAGTCATTGTACAAATGGATATCCCGTAATTCCATTAGCAGAATGGAGCATAAAATTCTTCTAAAGTGATCCTCACAAAATATATTTAATAGCAGTAAGTCACAATTTGAGCAGTAAACTAACTTTTTAAAACTATATATTACTGTATGTATCATTAAAAATGTAAATACTGAATACTATCACAATTCTCCAAAGAAGGATTCTTATTTATTATTTATCTTCTGTAAGTATGTATATAGAGATGTGTAAACATAAACCGTGTATGTAGATAGGTTAGAAATAAATTGTGTAGTAACTAATGTATAGGTATATAATTGTATAATCAAGTGATGAAATACCATTAGGTGGGTAAGTTCTGCATCATGAGTCATTTTAATGATAAAACATAGAGGAGAAAGAGATGAGATCATAGATACAACTCTTTAAAAAATGGTCTCATCCCATAAAATACAGAGAGGCATAACATTATAAATAGGACCGTTAGCTGAAGGAAAAGAAATGTTTGGGACTTGGTATAAGGGCAAGATATTCTTATTGATCTTTCAAAATCTAGGGAAAGTGATAAGAAAAAGGTAACTGAGTAGTTTAACCATGATTCCATGTGGCTGCTTCCTCTTGATGTGAGGAAAACATTCTGATATGGAGGAGCAAAATTAAATCAGAAAAACCATAGAGATGGTGACTAGCTTGTGTGTGTGTGTGTGTGTGTGTGTGTGTGTGTGTGTGTGTGTGTGTGTGTGTTTGTCCAACTTTTTATTTTTTATATTGCCATTTTTATTTCCTGGTTTCAAACTTTTTCTTGCTATTTTGTTTTTTTACTTATGTTTTGTAAACTGTCGGGGTTTTTTTTTTTCATATAATTTTTTGAAAGTTTTTGGAGCTTGATCTTGTCCATTCCCCGCCTGGACCACACTAAATGCTGTCTCCTGGTCCCTTCTTTCATCTTCAAGGATGAATTAAATCCCACATTCCCACCTGAGCTCAACTAGAGAGGATCATTTCCTCCTTAAACATGAATTCTCTCAACCAGTATGTTGTGCTTTTTTTCTTTGTATTTTCTAAAGGAGTCTTTCTCATACTTTTTTTTTTTTTTTATATTTCCACACATTTATCAGACTGCTATATATATAAACGGTGGCCCCTGGAGTTGTGCAGTGCTTAGCTCACACATTCTTACACAACATCTGCAACCCAAACGTAAGTTGCCAGAGCCACCACTTATTCTTACTACCTTGTCAGGGAAGAACCCCAACCTCAAGAGGATGGGAATACGTAACATGTCTCCAAAGGAGAGGACTAAGCAAACATGAGGTTGGCTTGTTACAATTCTATAGGTGCTGAAAGTGGACAGTGTGATTCAGCATGTTAGAGCATGACTGTTTAATACTCAAAGTACAGCAAATAACAGGAGCATAAGCATGGTACCACCAGTTCCTCTGCCCCAACTGCCATGATGTGACAGAGTAGGCCAAGGGGCCAACACACATATTGGATTACACCGAAGTTGAGGAAACCAGGGCCAAGAGCTCAGCACATTTGTAGCAAATAACAAGATAATCTCTTCCCCTGAGGAACAAGCTGTCCCATGTTAGTCAAGCTTTGGTTACTTTCACCTAATTGATTGCCTACACAGGGGATGGTGATGTGTTGCAATTTGGCACACTAAACAAGGACTTATATAGATGGGTGCCCATGGACGCTGCCCTTCCTGGCAAACCTGTAATGCACTATGGGAGTGTTTCATTTATTCCACTTTGAGAAAATGCTGGTCAGGATGAAATCAATAGATAGAACTCACAGTTTGAAAATCACTGCCTCACGTCCCTAACAAATGCCTTGCAGGTTCTGATTAAGCCATTATTAAACACCAAATATTTGCCAGATAGTGTGTTCAATGCTCAGTAGGCAGTGTTTTATAGCAGAAGGATCATGTGCTCTATGACAACAGTAGTTTAAGTCCCCATTTTGCTACTTATTTAGTCATTGTTTAGTACTTTTTTATTAGCTTATTTTATTCTTGTGAAGCTAAAACATGATACTCTAGGTAAAGTACCTTGTAAAATGCCTGGTAAGTGCCACGCGTTAGTCTTAAATGATCTTTCATGGATTTCTTTGCAGTGAAAAATTATAACTAAGAGAAGAAAATATTGAAGAGCTACTCTCTGGAATTGCATGAAAATTGAAATTATTGACTGAACTCTCGAACTTAGAAAACACAAATCATGTATACACAGAATTTACTCATTTTTAACACACACACACACACACACACACACACACACACACACACACACACACACACACACACACACACACACACACACGTACTATGCACTAGCCAGTTAATGGAATGTAAAATAGAAGCCCAGTGAAGCAAAAATCAAAGGAAGACAAACAAAAAAAACCTCTGAGATTTTTAAAAATTAATTTGTGTTGCCTTATATCTTACATGCAGCTTTGAAATTTTGCATGATTAGTATTACTTGCTTTTCAATAACTTTATAGTTAAAATCTTTAAAGACAAATTTAGTCAAAATATTATATTTGCTTTTCTTTGTACATAAATGAATCTCATTTGTCTCCTCTACCAATTGAGCACCATGAGAAAGTGCAATAAATATGCAGTTGGCTTTATAATGCAAGATCATGCTGGATTGTACATGGAACTGTTGTCCAATAAAATCTTTTTGGTATTGCAGATTTTTATGTGAGTATTAACCTGGATACATCTGGCTCTAATTTTTATCGTGTATTGTTTGGCTTAAGTAGTGCATTGTCTTTGTTATTTATAAAAGATTATGCTAGCTTATTTTAGTAGTCTTTGGAAAAACATGGAAGCTTAAAATATTTTTAAAAATAGCTATTTTCTCTCATCTTCTAGGTAAGGCATATCCAAGCATGACAAAGTAAAACTCTTCTTTATATTAAATCTTGCTGAGAAATACTTAAAGCATTATTGGGGGGTTACTATGCAACAGGATTTAAGCAATTAAGTCCTGCTGCTATATTCAGTGTTTGTGGTCTTAAGTATTAAAAACCCAGAAACATAAACCTAACATGTTGACTACTACCTAAAGTGAAGATCATTATAAAAATAGTTCAGACAAAAAGTTTTCATTATTTAAAGAAAACCATTATGTACAACTCTGTATTCACTTTAAAACTTGGTTTATTCATCTTTATTCAGGAAGCAGTGTTGATGTCAAACAAGGCAAAGAATATTGAAGAATGTTAAGGAAAACACAATTTAGCGTTAGTAGTCATGCTAATGGCATCAAACTATAAAATTTTAACATGCCTTCATTTCAGTCACTTAAATCATTTAATAACAAAAGTGTATATTTTAGCAGTCTGGGATTTCATATGGAAGAAATATTCATTTGACATTCCATCTGTATGTCACCTCACATACTTCTAATATTTCTGAGGAGACATGAAATCATTTTGAACCTATTAAAATGGACATGTGTGACAGTTGATTATATGAAATGAAGTCTTTGAGTCAACCTGTGACAATGTGTAATGGCCTGTTGCGTGATACATTTTCAATGGAAACTAAATCCTGTAGCCTATCAGAGTCAGAACATATATTAGAAATAATTTAGTTCATATCCCTTGGTTAATAGATAAGAAGGCTGGGAAATGAGTGAAATGGCCGGAGTTTCCCAACTAGCTATTGAGAGACCCAAGATTTAAATCTCGATAAAGCATTTATTCCCCCAAGCAAGTAAATATTATTTAAATCACTGTTTTATTTATTTACACACAGAACATATGAATATTCTGCAAATATTTTCCAACACCTACAGTGTGCCAGGTCTTGTGCTAGGTCCTGGAGATAAAAATAGAAAAGACAGGGGCACCTGAGTGGCTCAGTCGGTTAAGCAGATGACTCTGGATTTCAGCTCTAGTCATGGTCTCTGGGTCATGGGATTGGCCCCTGCATCAGGCTTTGTGCTCAGCACAGAGTCTGCTTGCCCCTCTACCCTCTGCTCCTCCCCCATCTGTCTCTCATGCATGCTCTCTCTCTGTCTAAAATAAATAAATAAAACCTTAAAAAAATTAGAAAAGACAAGGGTCTGCCACCTGGAGAGATTGTGATTTGGCAAGGGAGAGCATTACTAACAGAAGCAGAAGATGACATTATAATGGTAGAGTGTGGTAATGGTTGTGCTAAATTCATCAGAGTCCTGGGATTGTCCTCAGTACTTTTGATTGGTGGACAAGGTAGAGGTCTCACTTGAATTACGTTTTGAGTAGTGTCCTTTCTTAGCTGCACCATTTTGTCTTAAATAATCTTCCCACTTTCATTTTGACCTTCCTCCAGATCTGTCATCCACTATTGCTGCCTGGGCAGTCTTTCTAAAATCTGAAATCTGATCACAGTGCTTGCCTGCATAAGAGCTTTTACTAGCTCATTGTGTCTTCAAAACAAAGTTCAAATTCATTTTCTTAGCATGAGACCTTTTGTGATCTGGCTTTAGTTATTCACTCCAAGCCTTACTTCTGGCTACTCTTCTAGAAATATCCTTTGATTCAGCAGCATACCACTACTTACTATTACCTATGGGCATTGGGTGGACAAAGTTGGGAGCAATCTAGACTGAAGGCCACCATTAATTCAGTGAAGTTGGAAGCAAGGTAATCTTTAGAAAGGGAGGAAGAGTGACACTGTAGGAGGCCTGTGGGGGAAGTGAAAGTTGACAGTAGTGACTGAGAGGATAGGGAGCTGAGATCTCCTAGACTGTTATTCATTGCTAAGATGCAGTTTGTGTTAAGTATTTCTCTGATCCTTTATGGTCCATCCTTGTTTTAGCTTGAAAACTCAAAGGGTTTTTTCTTAATACAGTAAATTGCTTTCTCTCATTTGCCATTAGGGTTCTAGAGATAAAATAAATGAAAAAGAAAAATAAGATGAGGGTCCTTTTTTCTACATCCAGTTTAATAAGAGGACCTCATTTTATTTTTTTTTTCTTAAAAACTCACTTTGCTCAGTTCAACAGTGACAGCATAAATGGAGAACTGAGGGAATTCGATGGAAGATTAAAAAGAAAGGACTATTTTGATTCTTGGTAGTTTCTTTTTCTGCTTTAATTATGTGTGAAGGAACTTTGAAACAACATACTTTTTTAAAATTTTTATTTATTTATTTAATTTTATTATGTTAGTCACCATACATTACATCATTAGTTTTTGCTGTAGCGTTCCATGATTCATTGTTTGCGTGTAACACCCAGTGTTCCATTCCATACGTGCCCTCCTTAATACCCATCACCGGCCTAACCTATTCCCCCACCCCCGCCCCTCTAAAACCCTCAGTTTGTTTCTCAGAGTCAATAGTCTCTCATGGTTCATCTCCCCCTCTGATTCCCCCCCCTCCATTTTTCCCTTCATACTATCGTCTTTTTTTAAATTTTTTAAATTTTATTATGTTATGTTAATCACCATACATCATTAGTTTTTGATGTAGTGTTCCATGATTCATTGTTTGTGTATAACACCCAGTGCTCCATTCAGTACGTGCCCTCTTTAATACCCATCCCCAGGCTAACCCATCCCCCCACCCCCCTCCCCTCTAGAACCCTCAGTTTGTTTCTCAAAGTCCATAGTCTCTCATGGCTCATCTCCCCCTCCGATTTCTCCCCCTTCATTTTTCCCTTCCTGCTATCTTCTTTTTTGTTTTTTTTTTTTTAACATATAATGTATTATTTGTTTCAGAGGTACAGGTCTGTGATTCAACAGTCTTACACAATTCACAGCGCTCACCATAGCACATACCCTCCCCGATGTCTATCACCCAGTCACCCCATCCCTCCCACCTACCCCCCACTGAAACAACATACTTTTAAAAGAGACTGTAGTTAATTTGTTCATGGCTTTAATCCTGTGTAAATTGATGACTAAGTTAATTAAAAAAATGTGTTCGAAACTCATCTTACAAACTGCCCACATGGTTGAAACTTAAACACTATTGGATCTTAAAGATAGTTATTTTATTTTGTTTTTGTCATTTGATTTTTTTGCTATTCATGTTATGCTATTGGAATTTGACATAATTCTCTATAATTAAAAACCTGCCTGAAATGAAAGATACTTTCATGTCAGACACATCTAAATAGCTTTAAAAATGGCACAAAATGTTAGTAAATTTTTGGAGACTTTTATCTTTGTCTTCTAACGGTTGATACGCATGATTAAAATTGAATACAGCAGAGAAATGGGATAATCACATTAAAATTTTGAACAGTGCTGAATCCTTTTGGATATACAACCTTTAAAACATAGCTTCATTATGGTAATGAGAGTGTTACTCTTGGTTGCAGTAGGGAGTCTGGGAACTGTTTGTGGCTATGTGAAAATTGTAAATGTCAGATCACAGTTTAATTGTGGTAGAAATATGTGGTAGCTCATTCTGAGTATTAAACAGCTGTGCAAATATTGACAGAAGGAAAAAATTTCTAACATAATATAACTAATATTTGGGTGTCCTGACGTTGTTTTAAAAAAACCCATGAATTAAAATCCTTTGTAGGAAAAATAAATGTTAACATAAGTATATAAAATCAGAATTTCTCAACCCAGGCTGCATATAGAATGACTTAGGGAGCTTTTAAAATAAACCCGCATTAGGCCCCACTGCCAGGTTTCCATGCACCGCTTGGTGTGGGTTGATGCCTAGGCATTAGTATTGCCTTTTTTAAAAAAAATTTTTATTGTTATGTTAATCACCATACATTACATCATTAGTTTTTGATGTAGTATTCCATGATTCATTGTTTGTGCATAACACCCAGTGCTCCACGCAGAATGTGCCCTCCTTAATACCCATCACCGGGCTAACCCATCCCCCCACCCCCTCCCCTCTAGAACCCTCAGTTTGGTTTTCACAGTCCATCATCTCTCATGGTTCATCTCCCCGTCTGACTTACTCCCCTTCATTCTTCCCCTCCTGCTATCTTCTTCTTTTTCTTTTTTTCTTAACATATGTTGTATTATTTGTTTCAGTATTGCTTTTTAAATAAGGTCCATTATCTAATTGTGCTGTGCAACAATTGAGAATCACTGGCTGACAAAAATGAACAGAAAGTCATCTATTTCAGTTGTAAAATATAAGGCCACAAATTTATCCAATCTTACCAAAATTTTTTCTTGCATTATCATCATGCAGTGACATAGTTAACAGAAATTAAGTTGGCTAACTGTAGTTTTATGATTAAAATAGCCAAACAAATCTTGCAAAGTTAAGTGAAATAAAGGCAAAAGCTACTTGACTAGGACTACTAATGCTCAGGAGAATGAACCATCCTGACAGTGCATTTTTATCTATCTTGTGAAGGTCTCATAAATAAGACATGGCTGAAATCATGTAGGAGGAACATTTATCTTGAAAACCTCAAACCCCTAAAACAGGGGGTTATATATTACATATATTATTGTCATTATGCCGAAAGAGTAATATACATTCATACAAATACATACACAGGTACCGTACTTCTTTATCTATCCAAACTATAAAATATACATTATAAAAGCTGCACATGTTTATATATTCACCAAACAGATGTCAGTACAAGCACAAGCAAAGCAGAACTGTTGTCTTAAATAGTCCCTTAACATTTTAGTATGGTTCTCTTACTTACCATTTTCACCTAGTACAAGACATATTTCCTATAGAGAAGTCACCTGCGTGGGTTCAGTTTTGCAACTATTAAGGGTATATGAAAGAACGTTCCACCCAAACACATACATAACAGTAGCACTCATTTTGAAGTTGCAAGCCTTAATACAAATCTTATGTCTCCCCAAATTTTATGAGCCTTAGCAGTCTCCCTGGTAAAATTGTGATACTCTATCTGCCTCAGTGGATTCTTGTGAAGATTAAGGATTGTAAGAACAGTGAAGGCAGGGTATTATGACTGCATTGCTCCCTGATCCCACCCCTCTAGAATAGTGCTTGGTCCCTAAGAGGCACTCAGCCAATATTTGCTTAATGAATAAAGGAAACATTAGTACACGCAATCGACTGCTTAGCATCACGTAGATACAGGATCACACAGCTGTTGTGCACCCTTAGTGCAGTGCTCTTCCTTAGTGATGTGATGGATTGGTTCATACATACCTTCTTTGAAGGATTCACTTATTTTTTAAATTGAAAACAAGCAACAGAAGTAGAGCCCAGACTGTTTCACAATATACTCAAAAAGAACACTTGGTTAAAGACAGAACAAACGAATCAGGTAATTGAAATATAAAAGGCTTTTACTGTAGTGTTGTTGAACTAGGTGGTGTTTATTTGACATGTCCATGTTGGTTTTATGTGTACCCCTGCCTCCATTAAGTACCAGGAAGGAATGATCAGGGTTAAGGCTTAGAGAACTTCTCAACCATCATCGGACGCTGGAAATACCTAGCGATCTTGTTAAAATGAAGATTTGGATGGGGTGGAGGAGGGTGGTGGCACTGAGTCTTAGAAAAAAAATCTACTAGAACCAGTTAAATAGACAAAGAAGACTTCATTCAAAACTACTGCAAAGGAAGAGAGAGGTAGAATTCAACTTCACTGAAACAAAAGGTGGGAGGATTTTCAAATGCTGGTATAAACTAATGGAAGAGTACTGGAGGACACTGAGGGAGGGGAACCAGCTAATGCGATTAGGCCTTTGGTCCCTTATCAAAGTTAGGCCTCTGCCCTCCCACAGGGAGTAGAAGACAGGGGCCCTATCTTTTTTGATGATTACATTTCAAAGGGAAAGCTCCCAGATCCTTGAGAAAGACATTCCTGGGTTTTGCAAAATTTGCATCTCAAAAAGGCAGAGAAAGAATTTACAATTACAGGTTTCCTATAGTAAATTCCCTAAGGAAAGGGAGGTTAGGAGCCTGAAGTTAGGAAGAAGACTCTAATGAAGTTAGGGGCAACGTTAAAGCAGCCTTGGTCAGTCTGCATTTCTAATAAGCTCTTAAGTGGAATCAGTGCCGCCGGTCTGCAAAGCATACTGAGTAGCTCAGGTAGGCACTATTGCATTGATAAACAGGAAATATACTCAGTGCTGACGACTTAAGTGAACTTATTATTACTATTTTTTAGCTTCTAGAGTGTCTATAGAAGTGTGGGTTTGAAATGATCAGTACCATTGTCTTTGTAGCTGGCCTACTAAAAATGCCTGAGAGTCTCTTCCCACGACATGAAATTTGGAATAAGTGAGGTCCCAGGGTCTAGGACACATTTGACATTTACCTCATTTCAGTATAAGTAAAATAGTATAATGAAGTTCCAGTGTTATATTTTGTTTTAATCATTTTCTCTAAGCCCCTAGCAAATAGATCCCAGCATCCATTTTTAATAGATTGAAAAAACTGTAGTCAGTTTTTGTCAGTGACAGTGCAAAAGTGCAATTCAATTCTACAAATAGTTATTACCTGATAAAGTCATTGCTTAAATAATCTCCTAAACCAGAGCGGATATGCCAAAACTGTAGAAAATTATTAGAGATAGAATAACAAAATACTGTGGGATATTTTTTTAATGGAATACTCCAAAGGACGTTATTATAAACTAGTTTTCCTAATTGCATAAGAATGGAAGTTTTTTTTTTAAATGTGAATCAAAGACTTTTTTTTTTCTCATTAAACTTTTGTTTTAATGGGTCTCAAAATTCTGTGACAGATTTTTGGTCAAGTTGTTTCCATTAAAAAGTACTGATTTTAAAAACTAAAAACTTAAAACTGCCACACACACACACAAAAAAAACATGGTCCACAAAACATTCTCCTTTCCTTCTGAAGGTTTTACGATGCATTGTTATCATTAACCAGTCTTTTACTATTAAACTTAAATGGCCAATTGACACAAACAGTTCTGAGACCGTTCTTCCACCACTGATTAAGACTGGGGTGGCAGGTATTGGGGATAATGTTCATTTAGCCTTCTGAGCTTTCTGGGCAGACTTGGTGACCTTGCCAGCTCCAGCTGCCTTCTTGTCCACTGCTTTGATGACACCCACAGCAACCGTCTGTCTCATGTCACGAACAGCAAAACGGCCCAGAGGAGGATAGTCAGAGAAGCTCTCAACACACATAGGCTTGCCAGGAACCATATCAACAATGGCAGCATCACCAGATTTCAAGAACTTGGGACCATCTTCCAGCTTTTTTCCAGATCGACGATCTATTTTCTCCTTCAGCTCAGCAAACTTGCAAGCAATGTGAGTCGTGTGACAATCCAGCACAGGTGCATATCCAGCACTGATTTGGCCTGGATGGTTCAGGATAATCACCTGAGCCGTGAAGCCAGCTGCTTCCATTGGTGGGTCATTTTTGCTGTCACCAGCCACATTGCCACGATGAAAATCTTTGATAGATACGTTCTTGACATTGAAGCCCACATTGTCCCCAGGAAGAGCCTCACTCAAAGCTTCATGGTGCATTTCAACAGACTTTACTTCAGTTGTAACATTGACTGGAGCAAAGGCGACCATCATCCCAGGTTTAAGAACACCAGTCTCGACTCGGCCCACAGGGACAGTACCAATACCACCAATTTTGTAGACGTTCTGGAGAGGCAGACGCAAGGGCTTGTCAGTTGGACGAGTTGGTGGCAGGATGCAATCCAGAACTTCAAGCAGTGTGGTTCCACTGGCATTCCCATCTTTACGGGTGACTTTCCATCCCTTGAACCACGGCATGTTAGCACTTGGCTCCAGCATGTTGTCACCGTTCCAACCAGAAATTGGCACAAATGCTACTGTGTCGGGGTTGTAGCCGATTTTCTTAATGTAGGTGCTGACTTCCTTAATGATTTCCTCGTATCTCTTCTGGCTGTAGGGTGGCTCAGTGGAATCCATCTTGTTAACACCAACAATTAGTTGTTTTACACCCAGTATGTAAGCCAGAAGGGCATGCTCACGGGTCTGCCCATTCTTGGAGATACTGGCTTCAAATTCACCGACACCAGCAGCAACAATCAGGACAGCACAGTCAGCCTGAGATGTGCCTGTAATCATGTTTTTGGTAAAGTCTCTGTGTCCTGGGGCATCAATGATGGTCACGTAATACTTGCTGGCCTCGAATTTCCACAGGGAGATATCAATGGTGATACCACGTTCACGTTCAGCTTTCAGTTTATCCAAGACCCAGGCATACTTGAAGGAGCCCTTTCCCATCTCAGCAGCCTCCTTCTCAAATTTTTCAATAGTTCTTTTGTTGATCCCACCACATTTGTAGATCAGATGACCAGTAGTGGTAGACTTGCCCGAATCTACATGTCCAATGACGAGGATGTTGATGTGAGTCTTTTCCTTTCCCATTTTGGTTTAGGTTGAGCGGTGGTTTTCACGACACCTGTGTTCTGGCGGCAAACCCGTTGCAAAAAATCCAAAGACTTTTAAGACATTTGAGTCACCTGTGTGAACACGGGCTTTTCCATTCAATGTCATGTGGTGATTTAAAAGTTAGTATAATTCTTATTAGAATAATCAACATTCAAAGATGCAGTTCATTAACATATTTTCCATAGAAAATAGTGAGGTCTGAAATGCCATCAAGAAACAAGCTTTCATTTGCTAAAAGTAAAAGTATATAATGATAACCCAATCCAAAGGTCAAAAAACACAATTAAAACTAAAGAAAACGAATCAATGAATTAATAGGATTAAGAAAACTGCCTTCTTTAAAAAAAAAAATCTAAAAAGCCCCAAATTTAACTTTTTTTCTTTACATGAATGGAGTTTTTAATCCACTCAAAGCTTAATCCGAGTTTAAGGATTCAAACAAAAAATCCCTAACATTTTAATTTGTGCTTATGAGAGATTCAATCAGACTAAGACATTTAATTTGGCAGCCTCCTTTTTTTTTTTTTTTAACAAAGAGCTACCTCTTTAGTTTGCCTTGGTTAGTAAAATGGATAAGCTCCAGTGATTTTGGATGCAAAATGATAATCAATCAAGTTGAGTTGCATTTTCCATCGATTTTCATTGTAAAATTAGTGATTTTCTTTTCCATATAGCAAACATCACTTTCTGGGATGCATAATTTAAGTGGAAAATTTAATAAGAGAGAACATGGGGTGTACAACATTGCTAAGACCTTCACACTTTTGCAGCACTTTCTGTCACTTCCCCCTAATCTCTCAGTTTGCTACTTGTGCTTGCTTCCCAGACAGAATCATTTCCTCTGAAAACCGCTAACACCTACAAAGAGTTTTCTGTCTGCCATATAGTAACCTAGAACCCTTACAATTATTCATCTTCATGATTACCCTGTTAAATGGGTACCATTTGGATCATCAACAGCCACATTTTATGAATAAGAAAACTGAGGCCATTTTTTTCCTCCCTTCCGCCTATGATCCTCTGTCTTGTTTCTCAAATTCCTCATATAAATGAGATTATATGATACTTGTCTTTCTGTGATTGACTTATTTCACATAGCTTAATACCCTCTAGTTCCATCTACGTCGTTGCAAATGGCAAGATTTTGTTTCTTGATGGCTGCATAATATTCCATTGTGTATATATATATATACCACCTCTTCTTTATCCATTCATCTGTTGAAGGACATCTAGGCTCTTTCCATAGTTTGGCTATTGTGAATATTGCTGCTATAAACACTGGGGTGCATGTGCCCCTTCAGATCACTACATTTGTATCTTTGGTGCAGTAGTGCAATTGCTAGGTCATAGGGTAGCTCTTTTTTCAACTTTTTGAGGAACCTCCCTACCGTTTTCCAGAGTGGCTGCAACCAGCTTGCATTCCCACCAACAGTGTAGGAGGGTTCCCCTTTCTCCGCATCCTTGCCAACATCTGTCATTTCCTGACTTGTTAATTGTAGCCATTCTGACTGGTGTGAGGAGGTATCTCATTGAGGTTTTGATTTGGATTTCCCTAATGCCGAGTGATGTTGAGCAGCTTCTCATGTGTCTGTTGGCCATTTGGATGTCTTCTTTGCAGAAATGTCTGTTCATGTCTTCTGCCCATTTCTTGATTGGATTATTTGCTCTTTGGGTGTTGAGTTTGAGAAGTTCTTTATAGATTTTGGTTACTAGCCCTTTATCTCATATGTTATTTGCAAATATCTTCTCCCATTCAGTCAGTTGTCTTTTGGTTTTCTGGACTGTTTCCTTTGCTGTGCAAAAGCTTTTTATCTTGATGAAGTCCCAATAGTTCATTTTTGCCCTTGCTTTCCTTGCCTTTGGTGATGCTTCTAGGAAGAAGTTGCTACGGCTGAGGTTGAAGAGGTTGCTGAGGTTGCTGCCTATGTTCTGCTCAAGGATTTTGATAGACTCCTGTCTCACATTTAGGTCTTTCATCCATTTTGAGTCCATTTTTGTGTGTGGTATAAGGAAATGGTCCAGTTTTCATTCTTCTGCATGTGGCTGTCCAATTTTCCCAATACCATTTGTTGAAGAGGCTATCTTTTTTCCATTGGACGTTCTTTCCTGCTTTGTTGAAGATTAGTTGACCATGGAGTTGAGGGTCCATTTCTGGGCTTGTTATGGAACCTTGACTGGATCGCCCAGTGGAAGAATCAAGCAGCCCTCGGAGAGCTTGGAGGATAGGAGGTTTATTTAACACCAGCGGGCTCAGAGGAGAGTGATCTCCAAAGGTCTGAGCCCCAAACACAAAGGGGATAATTTATACGCTTCTACTTCCACATACCTGGCACTTTCGGTGCGAGAAGCGAGGCAGGGAGAAGAACCTGGAAGAGCCCTGGGGCAAGGACTGGGACTCTCTCGCCGGCTTGGTCGGCCATCTTAGGACACAGATTTCCCTTATCATTCCCCACTTTGATGCCCCTTTAAACACATAGTTTAGAGGGCATCATTTTCATCTTCTAAGGGGCAAAAGTGAGTAAGTAGCAACTGGAGTCTGATTTTAGCAATTTGAGTAGTGATAAACCTAGTAAAGGCATTAAGAATACAAGGACCAAATGCTACTATGAGGAGAAGCAGTAAGAGGGGGCCGACGATCGGGACAACGAAGGGAACCATTGTGAGAGGTTATCCCACCAAGTTGTCAGCTGGAGTGTTTCCCACTGACGATGTACTCGTTCCTGTACTTGGGTCAGAGTTTCTTAGATCACTCCTGACTCATTAGCATAGAAACAACATTCCTCCTGTAAGAAGAGGCAGAGCCCCCCTTGCGTGGCTGTGAGCAATTTGAGCCCACGCCTGTTTTGGAGGACCAATGAGGCCAGTGAATCAAGTTGGCACTGCAGGGCCAGGGCCGACTGAGTGAGGGCGGAAACATCCTCCATGAGTTGTTGAGTTAACCCCTGGTACTGAACCTGAGACATCCCAATGCCAGCGGTGCTGAGGGCAACACCTGATGCGGCCAGCAGGCTCATGATAAGAGGGATGGCCACGGGGGAACATCGAGGGCAACGAGGAGGTCTCCATATGGGTTGGGCATCGCTCCCGGGGAGGACTGAAAGATAGGGTAAGAGACTGACCAGCATGCATGATTGATCACGTGGGGTGATACAGATGATACCTTGATCACAAGCCAGAAAAGTGTTGTTAGGCACACAGACCCGACTGTGGCCCATGATGGGGGGAGGAAGATTTGCCATACCATGGTACCAGAGCCAGAAAGGGATAATCTGAGGTCCCCAGTGCCAAGGTGGGAGGTGACACGGTGGATTGGTTGAGGATGACACCTACGTATTGGATGGGAC
This sequence comes from Zalophus californianus, assembly GCF_009762305.2. Classification (NCBI taxonomy): domain Eukaryota; kingdom Metazoa; phylum Chordata; class Mammalia; order Carnivora; family Otariidae; genus Zalophus; species Zalophus californianus. Next base: position 104,718,856 of record NC_045612.1, on the reverse strand, counting down.
CCGGGCTTCATACAGATCCAGCAGTCAGATGCTAGGGGTGGATTTGAGTGGTTAAGTGCTTGGTGGGAGGCATTAATCATACCTAACAGTTGCGCTATAGATGGTTGTTGCATGTGGATGGGGGACCCAGGGATGCGCCAGGGCCAGTTATTTTCTGTCTGACTCTGGGGACTGTAAGGCTTGGAGTGACCATGGACTTAATCATAAATTTGGTCATGGGGTCGGTCCCCATAGGGTGATATTGACCCAACAGGAGAATGATTCCTGTAGCCCATGATGTGGCATTGGGTTTTAAGACTGAGAGGGTGAGTGGTATACAATGATTGTTAGGGCAAGAGGATGGGGTGGCGTTGCATGACAAGGAAATCCAGATGTCACTGTGCTGTTTGAGGCACCACCTGGTGGACCATCATTCCATTCCCGGCCAAGTTGCCTCCCATGACTCACATCCCCAGGCTTGTGAGCAGAACTGAGGGCAAGTATTTGGCTTTTGAGGCGTAGGGCCCCCACAGATGTAGATATCTACCAGCGGGTAACCTGAGTGAGGGCCGTGGTAGGAATACCATCTATGAGGTTCCCAGGAGGTATCAAGAAGCAGGCATCCATCAAAATGGAGGTCAACCTTTGGTATGTGCCCATCCCAGGCGGAAGAAGTCAGTGGGGGTACTGGTGTGGGATTGAGGGGGATAAGCTGGAAAGTCCATTTGCCCGTAATGGTGATATGAGAGTTTGCCCCACTTGCCAGGCCAGGCAAGCTAGAGGCAGTGAGGAGGAGCAGCACACCAGGTAGCAGAAGATCAGGACTGACTGGGGCCAGGAAAACCATGGTGAAATGCACTCAGGAGTAGACAGCAGAGGGCCAGTAAAAGTGGGATCTATGACCTTAGGTAGAGGGAGCCATCGTGGCTCACCCAACAGCAGATGAAACCAGTGGACAAGTAAGTGCAGTAATACACCCTAGGGACAGCCAATAAGCAATGACAATAGTAAGCCTCTGGGGGGAAGTCCAGTCAGGAGGGGTAACAGTATAGGGTCCAACTCCCAAGATGAGGGAAATCACGCCAGTGAGAGCCAGGGACCACAGTGAGCAGGTGTCCATCAGTCGGTGGGGTCTCATTGAAGGTGAAGGCGGAGCGGGTTTGTGAATTCTGGCTGGACTCTCCACTGGCATGTCTCCTCGTCTGAATGATGAGTTTTCTTCACTCTTGAGTGGTGGACCCACAGGGTGACACCTGAGACCTTGAGGGCAGTAAGGTGGTTAGAACAACAGTGTGGGGCCCTGTCCACTGCGGTTTGAGGGGGTCTTTCTTCCAATCTTTGGCCCAAACTGAGTCCCCTGTCTGGAAGGAGTGTACCTGAGATGCTAAGGAGATTGGGGCCCTCTCAATGGTGTATTTTTGTAATTTATTTAGGGTGGCCCTCAGGGCCTGAAGCTGCTCCTTTATCCCTTTATCTCCATCCTGATGCAAGTTTCCTGGAAGGCTTCCCAAGCACGGGGGAGGCCATCCATATATTAATTCGAATGGGGAGAAACCTAATGTCCCGGGCATGCAGCGAGCACGCAGGAGAGCTAGGGGTAGCAGATCGAGCCATGGAAGTTAGTCTCCTGACATAACTTTGCAAAGGTTCCCTTGAGGTGCGATTCATTTGTTCTACTTTCCCTGAACTTTGGGGCTGGTAAGTGGTGTGGAGTCTCCAGGTGATGTTGAGAGATTTGGTCACGACCTATACAAAGTCTGCCACAAATGCGGGTCCATTGTCACTATGGATTGTTAATGGCAGGTCGAACTGTGGCACGATCTCCCACAAGAGGACTTTAGCTACTTCCCGGCTTTGCTCCATCCTGGTCGGGAAGGCTTCGAACCACCCAGAGTATATGCATACTATTACTAGGAGATATATGAAACCCCTGCTCGGCTGCACATCTGTGAAGTCTACCTCTAGATCTTCGAAGGGGGTTGCTCCCATCCTCTGGACACCCGGTGGGGGCCATGGTGCAGACCAAGCATTATTTTTAGCATATGTTATGCACCATTCACTCGTTGCTCGGCATGGTGCAGGCAGCTGACTGATGTAGTAGTGCTTCTTGAAAAGGGCCTCTAATGCAGTTTTTCCCAGATGAGTGAGTTGGTGGTATTCTTTGACTAGATGCCCTCCAGTTGCTGTTGGAAAGAAGATGTGCCCATCTCACATCATCCACCATCCCTTTTCAGTCAGGGTGGCCCCCTCAGCCATGGCCCATTCCTTTTTCTTCCATAGGTGTCAGGGCCATGGTGAGGGAAGGGGCTCTGTCTATGTCTTGGCTGCCTCATCCGCCAGATGATTTCCCCACCCTATGCAGTCGTCTCCTTTCTGGTGTCCCTTACAGTGCAGGATTGCTACTTCTTTGGAAGCCAGATGGCTTTGAGGAGTCTCAGTATCTCCTCCTTGTTCTTGATAGCTTTTCCTGCTGCAGTTAGGAGGCCCCTTTCCTTGTAGATGGCTCCATGTATATGTACAGTAGCAAAGGCATACCAAGAGTCGGTATAGATGTTGACTCGCTTGCCTTCACCAAGGGTGAGGGCTCGGACTAAGGCATATAATTCAGCCCGTTGAGCTAACCATCCAGCAGGTAATGCCTTAGCTTCTAGGACTTCAGTGGTTGTGGTTACTGCATAACCCGCTTTCCGGGTACCCTCTTGTAGGTAACTGCTGCCATCGCTGAACTGCGTGAGCTCTGGATTCTTTATGGCTTGATCCTGCTGATCTGGACTGCTCACGTAGACTTCATCAGTCACCTCGGAGAAGTCGTGGTCTGGTTCCCCCTCTTCCGTGGGGAGAAAGGTTGCTGGATTTAATGTCCTTACTGTTCTGAGGGTGACCCGTGGGTTTTCACAGAGGAGCCCTTGGTATTATGCTAGCCGAGAGTTGGAAAGGAAGCGGTGTCCCTGTGCGTTCATGAGGGACACAACTGCATGAGGGACCTTGATGTTAAGTTCTTGCCCCAGGGTAAGTTTGTCCGCCTCCTTGATGAGTAGGACTGTGGCTTCTTTTTTTTCAGGGTGGCGGCAAGGAGGCTGACTTTCTTTTTCAACTTTTTGTTGGCTTCCCATTTGGCTGCGACCTCTCTGTTCATGTAGACCTTATTGGCAATCTCTGTTAGCTGGGTGATGTTCATCCCGGTGAAACCCTCTAGTTTCTGAAATTTTTTTTCTGATGTTTGAGGCGGCCTGAGCCATGAAGGAGGTGTTTACCATCTGTTGGCTTTCCTGTGGCTCGGGGTCAAATGGAGTGTATATCCTGTAGGCTTCATATAGTCTTTCGTAGTAGTCCCTGGGGGACTCCCCTGGTTGTTGAGTGACCAAGGATACCTTAGTCATGTTCATGGATTTCTTAGCTCCTGCCCAGATTCCCCAGAGGAGGGCCTCCTGGTACCAGCAGTTGTAGGCCTGTCCCTCGGTTGTGGTGAGGTCCCATGCAGGGCGCTCTTCAGGTGCGGCTGTGTTAGCCCAGGCAGCAGGGTCAATGACTCCCGCTGGTGCATGCTCTTCCAGGTACTGCCATGCACCTTTCATTATTCTCCTCCTTTCCTCTGTATTAAACGGTGCGGAGTAACTGTTGGCAGTCTTCCCAGGTGGGCCGACGAGTCTGGAAGAGGGATTCTATGAGGTCTACCATAGCCTGTGGTTTCTCAGAGTAGGATAGGGTGTTATGCTTCCAGTTGAGGAGATCGGTGGTGGAGAAGGGCTGATAATACATCATGGAACGGCCGGGTTGGACCGTCCCGACTTCATCATGCCTCTTGGGTTCCTGCATCTCTCGTACTGGCATTTGGAGGGCACTTGCGCCCAGCCTGGGGGTGCAGCCTGGCTGCTGGTCCTGGAGAAAGTGGATCTTTTGGGCCTGGGGGCACCGGTGGATCCTCTGGGCCTGGGGGTGCCGGCGAAACCAATGGCGGCGGAGTATCAGGAGCTGAAGGGCCAGGTGTAGATGGTCTTGGGGTTACGTACAGTGGGGGCAGGGTCGGTTCATCCTCGGGATCTCCAGCTAGGATTTTTGGAGACCGGGGCTTTTGTCGATTATCTTTAGGTCGCTTGCATGAGGTGATTAAGACCCTGGCCTTTCCCTGCCTTTTGCAAGTGAATTGCACCTAGCGGGGGAAGGGTCTGAGCAATTCCTAGCCAGGAGTCAATGTACGGAAACTGGTCAGGGTGTCCTGGTTCTCCTGTTACAACTTGCCATACTCAACGGATCGTTGGGATGTCCAGTGTCCCTTCTGAAGGCCACCCGACATCAAAGGTGGGCCATTCCAATTCACATAGGGTTCTCAACTTGCCGGGGTTCATCCTGACTCCATAGTCTCCCAAAAACCCCTTTTTGAAATTTTTGATCATGGTCTCTAGAACCGTAGGTTTACTCTGCCCTGACCTCATGGTGATGTCCCCGTGTGCAGTGGCGCAGAGACAGACAAAGTGGGGGGTGCCTCCTGAGGTGAGGAGACCAATCAGATGCCCATCTGGCTGTGTCCCGAAGAAGCTTAGGTGATACCTAGCTGTAGGGGTCTCAGTGTTGTGACTTATGATTGGAATTACAATGCTGCCATAGACTATATGCCGTTCACCACAGAATCGCAGATGGGCCCACTCAGACTCCATAGGCTTCTGGGGACATTAAGGGTGCCCGCCCGTGGAGTCACAGAATCAGTCCTCTTGAGCAAGCCGGGTTGGACTGCACATTCACTCACACATTCATTCCAGAAGTTGTTACATTCCCTCCCTGGGAATCCCTACCTGTGAGACCTCTAAGAGGTCTCTGGGAGGTGATCAGACTCCCCTTCCACCCCAATGGATGGGCCTATCTGGGTCCTGGGGCCCCCGGCCTTACCATAATCTGATGTCGGGACCAAGTCCTCACCTGCCAAGTCTCCTCGAGTCCAGCGTGAACAGCTGAGAAGGGCCGGCCCGAGGCGACCGGGGCGGGAGACGGCCAAAAATTAGGCAGGGTTCGCCTTCTCCATTCTGATCTCTTGTTCTGTCATGGCCCCACCATTGCCCCCAAACCGGTGGCAACAGTGGGCCAACATGGTTGGGTTTCCCGGTAAGGGAACCAAATATTACGGAACCTGGACTGGATCACCCGACGGAAGAACCAAGCAGCACCCAGAGATCTTGGAGGATAGGAGGTTTATTTAATGCCGGCGGGCTCAGATGAGAGTGATCTCCAAAGGTCTGAGCCCTGGGCACAAACAAAGGTGGTAATTTACACACTTCTCCTTCCGCATACTTGGCTCTTTCGGTGCATGCACGAAGTGGGGCAGGGAGAAGAACCTGGAGTGGTGCGCACAGGAAGCAGAGCAGGGAGAAGAACCCGGAAGAGCCCTAGGGCAAGGACTGGGACACTCTCGCCAGCGCGGTTGGCCATCGTAGGACACAGATTTCCCTTATCAGGCTCTCTATTCTGTTCCATTGATCTGTGTGTCTGTTTTTGTGCTAGTACCATACTGTCTTGATGATGACAGCTTTGTAATAGAGCTTGAAGTCCAGAATTGTGATGTCACCGGCTTTGCTTTTCTTTTTCAATATTCCTCTGGCTATTCAGGGTCTTTCCTGGTTCCGTACAAATTTTCGGATTATTTGTTCCATTTCTTTGAAAAAAGTTGATGGTATTTTGATAGGGATTGCACTAAATGTGTAGATTGCTCTAGGTAGCATAGACATTTTCATAATATTTGTTCTTCCAATCCGTGAGCATGGAATGTTTTTCCATTTCTTTGTGTCTGCCTCAATTTCTTTCATGAGTATTCTATAGTTTTCTGAGTACAGATCCTTTGCCTCTTTTTTAGATTTATTCCTAGGTATCTTATGGTTTTGGGTGCAGTTGTAAATGGGATTGACTCCTTAATTTCTTTCTTCTGTCTTATTGTTGCTGTATAGAAGTGCAACTGATTTCTGTACATTGATTTATATCCTGCCACTTGACTGAATTCCTGTATGAGTTCTAGCAGTTTTGGGGTGGAGTCTTTTGGGTTTTCCACATAAAGTATCCTATCATCTGCAAAAAGTGAGTTTCACTTCTTCTTTGCCAATTCGGCTGCCTTTTATTTCTTTTTGTTGTCTGACTGCTGAGGCTAGGACTTCTCGTACTATGTTGAAGAGCAGTGGTGATAGTGGACATCCCTGCTGTGTTCCTGACCTTAGGGGTAAAGCTCTCAGTTTTTCCCCATTGAGAATGATATTCACTGTGGGTTTTTCATAGATGGATTTTATGATATTGAAGTATGAACCCTCTATCCCTACACTGTGAAGAGTCTTAATCAAGAAAGGATGCTGTTCTTTGTGAAATTCTTTTTCTGAATCTATTGAGAGGATCATATGGTTCTTGTTCTTTCTTTTATTAATGTATTGTGTCACATTGATTGATTTGCAGCTGTTGAACCAAACTTGCAGCCCAGGAATAAATCCCACTTGGTCGTGGTGAATAATCCTTTTAATGTACTGTTGGATCCTATTGGCTAGTATTTTGGTGAGAATTTTTGCATCCATGTTCATCAGGGATATTGGTCTGTAGTTCTCCTTTTTGATGGGGTCTTTGGTTTGGGGATCAAAGTAATGCTGGCCTCAAAAAATGAGTTCAGAAGTTTTCCTTCCATTTCTATTCTTTGAAACAGCTTCAGAAGAATAGGTATTAATTCTTTAAATGTTTGGTAGAAATCCCCTGGGAAGCCATCTGGCCCTGGGCTCTTGTTTGTTGGGAGATTTTTGATGACTGCTTCAATTTCCTTAGTGGTTATGGGTCTGTTCAGGTTTTCTGTTTCTTCCTGGTTCAGTTTTGGTAGTTTACACATCTCTAGGAATGCATCCATTTCTTCCAGATTATCTAATTAGCTGGCATATAGTTGCTCATAATATGTTCTTATCATTGTTTGTATTTCTTTGGTGTAGGTTGTGATCTCTCCTCTTGCATTCATGATTTTATTTCTCTTTTCTTTTTGATAAGTTTCACCAGGGGTTTATCAATCTTATTTATTCTTCCAAAGAACCAGCTCCTAATTTCGTTGATCTCTTCTACTGTTCTTTTGATTTCTATTTCATTGATTTCTGCCCTGATCTTTATTATTTATCTTCTCCTGCTGGGTTTATGTTTTATTTGCTGTTATTTCTCCAGCTCCTTTAGGTGTAGGGTTAGGTTGTGTATTTGAGACTTCTTGTTTCTTGAGAAAGGCTGGTATTGCTATATATACTTTCCTTTTAGGACCACCTTTGCTGTATCCCGAAGATTTTGAATGATTGCGTTCTCATTTTCATTTGTTTCCGTGAATTTTTTTTAATTATGTTAATCACCATACATTACATTACATGAATTTTTTTAATTCTTGAGTTTCCTAGTTGACCCATTCATTCTTCAGTAGGATGCTTTTTAGCCTCCATGTATTTGAGTTCTTTCCAACACTCCTCTTGTGATTGAGTTCTAGTTTCAAAGCATTATGGTCTCAAAATACGCAGGGAATGATCCCAATCTTTTGGTACAAGTTGAGACCTGATTTGTGACCCAGGATGTGATCTATTCTGGAGAATGTTCCATGGGCACTAGAGAAGAATGTGTATTTTGTTGCTTTGGGATAAGCACCATTAATATTTTCGAAATCAAGAGATAGACCCTTGCGAGGCACTCCAGAAACCTACGTGCCTCCCCACACACATGTATAAGTGTAAACAGTAGTGACTTTTTAGAATTGCATCCTTATATTTATCGCCAAATAATGTATTGCTAAACACTGTAGTTTGGACTTGTCTGATTTTGTAAAAATCTTTTGAATGTCTTTTAACTTATATGTGTCCCTCTTATATTAGAGTTGTCCAAAGAAACACAACCGATAGGATATACATAGATACATCTAAGAGGAGATTTCTTATAGGAATGGGCTCATGAAGTTATGGAGGCCAGGAAGTCCCCCAATCTACTGGGTGCAAACTGGAGAATCAGGAAAGCCAGTGGTATAATTCGGTCAGAGTCAGAAGGCCTGAGGGACTCTAAAGATACAAGAACCAGGATCTCCAAAGTTCGAGAACAGGAAAAGCTGGATCTCCCAGCTCAAGAAGAGAGTAGATATGTGTTCTTCCTCTGCCTTTTTGTTCTGTTTGGGCCCCTCAGTGGATTAGATGATGCCCTTACACTCACCCACCATCCCCCTCACATTGGTGGGGGCAGATCTTCCTAATTCTGTCTACTGATTCAAATGCCAATCAATTCCAGAAACACCCTCACAAACATACCCAGAAATTATGTTTTACCACCTATCTGGGCATCCCATCACCCAGCTGACCCATGAAAGTAACCATTACACCCCTCTTTTTTTTTTTTTTTTTAAAAAGCACTTTATTGAAGAAGCTGTATTGTTTGTTCTGTAGCATTTTCCATGGTCTAGCTTTGGCTGCCTGTGTTTTTGTGATACAGGTGTAGAGAGAAAGGTAGCCAAGTCATTCTCCTGTGGATAACCCAGATCTGTTCCTCATTTGGATTGCTTCCGTTCACACTGCCCTGCTATCTTGAAAGTCCATGCCTTGCCTGTGGTGCCAACATAAATTCTCAGCATAGGAACAGCTGTTCTGAATTATAGAAATTATTTTAAAAATTAGCCACTTCTGCCTGTCTTCTCAGAATATATATTAAACAGTGATCTGGGGTATTTTATATTAGCGGAAGAAAGGCAGTCCAGACTCCCTTTCTTTCTCGGGTTAGCTTATTACATCGTCAGTACTTGCAAACTGTGTGGTAAATGATCAGTCACAGCATACTGCTATTTATCGAGCATCCATGGCCACTGGCTGACATGGCATTGAATATAATGTTGTATTGTTGCTCCAAGCCTTTTTGCCTTCATGCTAAATGACTCAACCCTTCAGAAGAAATTTATAATGGACATATAACTCACCTATTTAGACTTTGTGAGATTGATTTGTTATGAAGTTACTGGCTTTAATGTCTTTGAGAGAGTAGACCTTCATTTCAAATGAAGACAGCCTCATCTATGGATTTCAAAGCATGTTTATATACTGTAAGTCTGTATTAAGGAAATGGGATGAAGTTATTAAAAATGGGAAAATATGTGTGAAAGCATTTGGAACTGACTGTGTTATACAGAGGTATTAAATTAGGAGCTTTGGAGCATATCTCAGGTTAATATTGTTTGAAAGTTTATTGTGAATCCTGTAGAAACATTAGCGCTCTTAATGAGATAATGTAACTTCAGCATTCCCAGGCTGTCTTCTCCCCACAATATCTAAACTTTCCAAGCCCTTTCATATGGTCCCTCTATGTGCTCTATAATTATGGCTTTTTAAAAATTATGTATGTTGATGTTTCCTAGGCATCCAGGGCTTTTTGTCAGCTGACTTCACCCCTGTGCCTTCCTATGATCCTCTACACGCTTGGAAACCTGAAAAACCACACCCCATTCTTTTCTGGATTTCCAGGTCTACCACTGTTTTTTCCTAAGTCTGTCAAATGTGACTACAATCTCATCTGGTGAACAAATTCATACTAAATTGTTAATGAGAAGTGACTGACCAGTAGGCAAGGCCATTCTTCAACCACTCAGATTTAATTGTAATTTATCAGTGATCCTTCACAGGCAGTGCTGGTGACTGGAGTTGGAAGTTAGAATTTTCTGGGTTATCAGCCTGATGGCTGATGGGACCCTATCAGCCTGATGACCTTTACATGAAACGTTTGATAGCAGAAGGAATCTGAAAGCCTCTAGCACAAGGGCCGACTGAAATACATAGAGGCTACAACTTGTTCAGTCCCAGTGACATTTTTTAAGAGCTCTACTGTAAATAATCCAGTATTACGAGTTCAGTCTGGCCTGTGTTTATCAGAAGAAAATAGAATCTGCTGGGAGACATTAGAAATACTGGTGTCTTAAGCAAAAGACCTGAATTTTGCTGCTTGGTTTCTTCCCTTTGGCTTTAACTTTGCAGATGGAATCACTGAAAGGGAGGATGGAGCAGTTGAGGGGGTAGCTGCTCTGTGCAGTTGCTTTTGTTTATTTTCTAACTGACCTAGCACATTGTAGGCGGAGGCGATGCATGTTTCCTGACATTGGGCCAGTGATGTATGGCCTGACCTTCAAAATGAGGAACATCTTCTCTGTGGGTGAGAGTGTAGCCGTGGAAATGCTTATATCCCATATTGCTCGGCAGTTTGAAACCAGCTCCAACAAAAAAGTGCCCACCCCGCTGAGTTTGCTGAAGCTTGTATATTGGTTTTAGTTTGAACATTTTGGCAAATTAAGGACCGAGTGAAACCATAAAATTGATTTTATTTACAACAAAGCCTTGTGGTGTGTGTCAGCTACTCTCGCATCTCTTTCCTTCAGTTTTTGAGGTTGTTTCCTAGGTGGTTTCTCTAACGTTATAATGAATTTGCATTTGTTTCAGTTAAAGGATAATACTTCCCCTGGATGTCCTCTTAATTGATATTGGGCATGTCTGCCTTCTTTTCAGTCTTTGTTTCACGTAGGCCCAGTGGGCGCCTCTCTTCCATTTCTCTCATTCAGTATCAAGAGACATTGACAACTGCTTTGTGGTGAGCAGATCACGTGTCTATTACCTGATATGAACTGCTAAGGCTTTGGTTTAAATTTTTTTCCTCAAACATTGCAAAAAAAGGATGATGTAGCAACCTGCATTTTATAGTGTGATATGCAATATCTTTAAAAAATATTGGAATATATTTTCTTTCTGAAAGTACTGTTATCATACATGGAGCATTTTTTAGGGACACAAAAGATTCCACTCATTTCTGAATAAATAGGAATTGTGGGTAGAAGAATGGCCTAGAAGTCAGAGGACCTGGATTCAAGTCATAACTTACGCAACAACTTGCATATTTTATGGCAAGATGCTTAACTTATTTGTGACCATAGTTCTTTATATGTAAAATGAGATTTTTTTCTGGATTAGTGCTTCGCAACCCTGGTTGCACATTAAAATCGTTGGAGGAACTTTTTGAAATATACCAGTAACTAGCCCCCATCCTAGGCTAATTAAAAAAGCAGTATCTAGAGGTGAGACTAAGACATTGGCAGATTTTAAAAGCTCCCCACTTTATTCTAATGTGCAGCCAGGGTTAAGAGCCAATGGATTTGGTCATTCCTAAAGTCCTTTAGAGCTCCAAGACTGTATGTTTCTTATCTCTTAGCACATCTTTTGATTGTTGTTTTCCTATCCTTGGAGTTAAAGTATTGATTGAATTGGACAAGCATTTTAAATCAGCACATGTAGTCCACACACAGTCAAAACCAAATTTGCCTTATAATAGTATATTTTTTATACTGTCATTCTCAAACTTTGTGCAAAAAGTTGTTAACGATGCAGAGTACTGGCTCCCCCTCATCCCAGGTGATTCTGAACCCGTAGATATGACAGAGATACCTGAAGTCCACATTGTGAATAGGCACCCCGAGTCTCCCCCAGGTGTATCTACTGATACCATGTGTAGAAATACTGTATACTCAGTAGTCATTGTCCAGCTCTTTGATAAATAGTGAAGGTATACAAAACATAATTCCTGTCATTTACCAAAAGATGGTTTGAGTTTCTCTTTCTTTGGATCAGTAGTGCTGCTGTGGATGGTGTTAGAAGCAAATGTTAAGAGTGGGCATAATATGGGCGCCTGGGTGGCTCAGTTGGTTAAGCAACTGCCTTTGGCTCAGGTCATGATCCTGGAGTCCTGGGATCAAGTCCCTTGTTGGGGGCTCCCTGCTCCATAGGGAGTCTGCTTCTCCCTCTGACCCTCCCCCCTCTCATGCTCTTGCTCTCTCTCTCTCTTTCTCTCTCTCTCAAATAAATAAATAAATAAATAAAATCTTTTAAAATAAAAGATTGGGCATAGTATATTTTTAAGTGAATTTTGAGTTTTCCTTAGAATAGCAAGATTACATGTTGGAATTGTAAGGGAGCCATCTAGTGGATAAGCAGACAGACCTGTTGCATCTGTTCTCAGGTCTTTCTTTGCCTTACGGGTTGTGTTAGATTACAGATTTAAATATATATGACATTAAGTATAGATCTAGACATTAAATATATATGTTTATACATTTGATTTTATATTTATATTACATAATTAAGTTTTAATGGTTTTTTGGATTTTATGCTTTTGCTTGTTTTGTTTCAAAAATAATTTCGCATCATTTTATAATTAATAGTCTATGTTTTATGTATTTCTGCTCCTTTTATGAAACACGGATACAGAGATAAGTAAGACATAAGTTTTCCGTAAAAAAATACATACTGTCTTTGTAAGGACATAAAAATATGCAAGTAAGTAAAGCATGTATTTTAAATTCCCACTAAATGTTCTTTGGATTTGAATGTAAGAGGGATTGAAGGACTTAGAAATAGTTTATGTAATTAGAGAATGCAGACAAAGTGTGAAGCCTTCACAGTCTAAGAAACATTGCCATTTTCATATACTTTGAAGTTTTTAACAGTCCATAACAAATGCATTGGACCGATTAGGGCAGTGTCAAAAATATGTCATGCTACTTCCCAGATCATTTAGAGCCGTGAGATATTCATCCCTCAAACATCCTCCTGATTTTGTGCATATTACTTTCATAATGCAGTAAAGATGAATTAGATATTTGAATGACAGTGTTTGTCTTTTACTTGTAGAAAACAACAAGTTTATTAGGAGAGCAGCATACCCAAGACACTCATTTTTCTAAGCTCACATTTTAATTTAAGTGTATTTTCACAGGAAGCATTTTCAAAGTTTAACATTTTAAATTAAATTGAAAATATTTGATTGTAGCTTACAATGCATCAAGTTCTTAGGCTGGGTCATTTCTCCTTCGACTATAGTCAAAATCATGGGATGTCACCTGTTTATATTCAAGTAACTTACCGGTTTTCTCCCCTAGTGCTCCTTTTTACCCTTTCCCCGTCAGGATCCAGATGCCTGCCAGACATCCCTTCCTCATTTCCTTACAGCACCTCAACATGCCCCACATGGAATAGTTATCTTTGTGCTACCACTCTTTAATTATGTATTTCACTTAAAGGTTTTTACAGTTCTGATAAGAAGAAAAGATTCCAGTCCTCTTTAATTTTCTTTCTAATTTCTCCTTCCCCCTTTCCTCCTCTTAGCTCTACTTCTAAAATCTACCTGGCATCATTCATTCTGGATATGCTGCAAAATGGGGATGATGAGGTCAGAGCCTGTGGAAGGCAGGAGCCTCTGAGAGGACCCTCCTGCCCTGTGTCATCCCCTCCCCTTGAGTGTGGGAGAGACTGAATATGATGGATGCCACTTCCCTGACTCAGTTACATTATATGGGTAAAAGGGAAGGGGATTTTGCATATACAGAATTAAGGTCCCAAATCAGTTAATATTGAACTAATCAAAATGCAGATTATCCTGGGTGGGCCTCAGTTAATCAGGAGAACACCTCTAAAATAGGGACTGGGCTCTTCCTCAAGAGAAAGATTCCCTTGCTGGAAATGAGGTCCTCCTTCATTAGGTAAGTAGCCATGTTGTGAGGAGGTCATGTAGCAAGGAACTTCAAGTGGTCTCTAGGAGCTGAGAGAGCCACCTGGTTGATAGATAGCAAGAAAACAGAGATCTACAACTACAGGGAACTAGATGCTGCCGACAACCATCTGAGCTTGGAAGAGAACCCAGGCTCCATAAAAGAGTACTGTCCAACCAACACCTTGATGTGGCCTTGTGAGATCCAGAGCAGGGCAACCAGTTGAACCATACCTGGACTCCTGACCCACAGAAACTGTGAGATAATAAAATGTACATTGTTTTAAGCCATGAGATTTTTGGTTATTTACTATTCAACAATAAATAACTGATTCAGATCCTTATTAGCTTGTGCTTTGGATCAGTGCAGTAACTTTCAAACGAAACTCTTTTATGTCATCCATCCCCACAAAACCCTACATACTACATCGAGAGTCACCTTCCTTAAGAAGAGACTAAAATATAAGTTCAGTGAGGTAGGGGATTTGTCTCGTTCAAAGCTGTAGCTCTAGAAGAATGCTAGCACACTGTATGTTTCTTAGAAGAAGAATACTTTATGTTACAAGAATACTAGCATATTGTATGCAGGTTACAAATATTGATTGATGGATTGAATAACTGAATGTGATCTGTTCACCTTTACACACCCCAAAACATTTGCTGGTCCCCTGTACACACAGAGAAATAACCTTCTGGTATAAGAAGGCTGCATGATAAAATGCTTAATTATGTGGATTCTAGAGTTAAAGACTTTGGGTTCAAATTCCAGCTCTAATACTTCCTACTTTCTAACCTCTTAGAAGTTGCATGACCTCACTAAACCTCAGTTTTCTCATTTAGGAAACATGATAAATAATAATTATTACCACTCGAGACTGGCTTGAAGATTAAATAAGATAGTACATTGAATGTGTTTGCACAGTGTCTGGCCTATGCGGTAGCTTAGTAAACGTCGGACATGGTTATAGCCTTTAAGGCCCTCTACTACCTACATTTCCCTCTTGTCCTCCAACAATGAAGCAGCCACTCCTGTGTTTCCTGCATCTGTAGCATGATGGAGAGTAAAATGCATGAATACTGGTTGAGTTTTAGATTCTGAATGGGCTCTATGGCAAGATTCTTCACAGCCTCAGTTTGGCTACCTGCGGAATGGGGTTAATTGTAACACATAGCACAAGAATTTGTCTTGACTCCATTTCTACACACATCAGTCATACTGAACAACAGCTACAAACTGGTCAGTGAAGCCATTTACAATTAATAATACCATAATGGATGTTCTTCATAGCATTTTAAAGACTCCCAGAAAACTTTTTCTCATCATATTATGAATAGTTGTGTTGCTCTTGAACAATCCACCTGTTGTTTCCATATGACCAGGTTTTCATCTTTCAGTTAGTTGCTAGTTGGAAAAAAAATCCATACTCACTTTAGTTGAGACCTTTCTCTGTCTCTGTCTCCTTTGATTTCCTTTTTGTCCCCCTTGCCAATGCCTAACATGTTTTTTTGCTCTATTTAGGTAGGTGACCTTAAATTCATTCTTGAGAAAAAGAAGAAATATGTAAATATCTTCCAGGATTGTGATATATATAACAAGCCCTATTCAAGTGTCATTTTTATATTTATGTGGTTAGAATAAACAAATAATGTCCAAAAAACTGATACAGGAAAACCAATAAGAAAGCAACTTATGAAATCCTGTCGAATGAGTTCCATTTCTGGCCATTGAATAGATCATAGATGGAATTCATAAAAAAAGGCAAATATAGTGATTCTTACATCAGTTGTTGAGGTGAAATATCCCAAAGCATAGGCAGGTACATGTGCTAGGCAGCCTATGATTTTAATGAACTGATGTTCACACTGAAACTGGTACTCTCTTTCTTCCCAGAGGTGTGGCTGAATCTATGCTTTAGCCAGCTGCTTTTCCATCAGATTGTGTTTAAGTCAATTGGTGAATTATCCCCAATGCCTCGTTGAACATAATGTTGAGCAGCAAGATTTCTGTGTTTCATTGATGTGTTTAAGCACACCAGACAACCAGACATTGGTGGAAATCGTGGTCAGATCATTTGTCTGTCATTCTGTAGCAAAAACAGTTGACTGAGAACGTCTTGATTTTTCAACTATTTGGGCCACTCTGTTCTAATAAACACGCTTCTGTATGGAAATCTGCTGACACTAGATCATGGAAAAATAATCAGCAGGTCTGACCGAAGAAAACAACATTGGTGGAAGTAGTCCCTCTTTTCACATATTCAAACACTACTTCAGTTTGCAGACTTAAAAGTAAATAACTTTTCTATGACCTTATTGAGCCAGGATGCGTTAAATATTACCAGAGTCCCACTGTGTATTGGATTGGGGGTATTGACCGTGCCATGAGATCTTTAACAAGATGATCGAGCTCTATTTCGGTTAGCCTAAAATGGCTATATTTTATGCTAGTCATCACTGACTTGCACCAAAAAGATAAACTGTAGGTATGAGCAGCAAGTATCAAGCCCCCTTAGGGCTTTTATCCTTTCCCTTTTGTTTCTTAATTTTTTTCCACTTCAGGGTCACAACAGCAATACCTTATATATCCAACATTAGAAATAAGGACATCTGTATTGCATTGATATTGTTAAATTGGTATTCAGTAAAATAAAACCATCCCTTACAGTAATGGGTGAGAACTTGCCTTTCACCTAGAGCCAAGTTCATTAGAAATTCATGCTCACAGCCCAGAGAAAAAGAGTTTTTATGAGGTTTCAACAAGTAATATATCTGCATGATGGGTTGTTCCAAGAAACTGAGCAAATGAAAATGTCAGTTTGCAGAAACTGTCAAAACCAGCATAACCTAATTTAGAATTGCTGCTTATTTAATAAACCACCAGTAGCCCTACCAGACAGAGTTCTGTCATTCTTGTAGAAGTACTCGTTCCTCTTGCACCGAAGTTAGGTTTATAGGCACTCTAGGCTCTGCTGATGGTAAAAGAGCATTAATTAGGTTCAGCACCCAGTCATTAAACTGCAGCAAGCATAGTTAGTGTTCTCAGCTATACGATGCCAGAAGCCTTGATCTGAGTATACTTCGATATGTCAAATTGGGACGCCAGTTTTTATGCAGCTATAAAACAGGGTGCCTTGCTCCATGCTTTGCACATGGCACATCCCCAGAAAATATAAAATCGTAAGTTATTTTATTAGTGTAATGTTTATTACATGAGTTTGAGTTGAAAATATTTTAATATAGAATTTCTAGAAACAGTGACACATACTTATTCACAGCCCTTAGTGTTTGCATACTGAGGGGCTAGAATACTACTGTTTTGCACAATAACCTGTCTTTGTTAAAATCACCTCTTATCTCATGTTTTTTGATTGTTGATTATTGTGAAACAAATGTGTGGTGCTGGGAATGTGTCATGCTGCTGCAAGAGAGGATACACATTAAGTGGATTATATTGTAAACCAGCAGTAGAGACCCTCTGAAGGGGGTGGGGCAGGAGATGACAAGAGTGTGGAGGTAGGAGGGGTGTGTGGAGAGGTATTTCTAAAGAAAATAGTCATGTATTTTTAATTGCATAAAAAGAATTTGATTGCAAGTTTCAGAGACAGACTGAAAAAAAGGAATGTAATCAATTTATCCGCATGTTGGCACGATAGAAATTTACGGGGAGACTGCGGAGGAAATGATACGAGAACAGCTGAATGAACTCAATAGCCATGATGTGGAGCCCTCCTTATTGCTGAGAATGGGGAAGAGTGCAAAGCCCAGAGCACCAGACTTGGCAGCAAGCTGGGTTTTCTCAGTACAGTAGATCCCCGTTGCCCATGAGTATTAGAGAAAGACCCACACACCTGCTTCTGTGATTCTCAAGTTGAGTGATGGTTACAGAGTTTATAAGTGGCCTTTCTTTCCTCTCTGCTAATGTCTCCTCATATGTAGGAGAAGTGGATTATCTGGCTATCTAAATATCACCTGGACTTGTTACACCATGCAGCGGGTGTTCAGGAAATTAGAACAGATGATTTTGGTTGACAGTTTTAGATAATACAGTGTTTTTGATATCTTTAATCCTATCCTTCAGAGTTTCTATTTGTTCTTTCCACACCACCTCTTGATAATTATTTTGGCCCCACAGGCCAGTTACCTAGAGTCAGCCATTTTGACACATTTTTGTCATTGTTTGACATTGCTTGCCCTCAGTCTCACAATTATGTAATTTCTTTCCACGTACCATTTCTTAAGCCTGTCAGTGCTTTACTCTTTATTCAATCGCATGTCAATCTGGGAGTTGCCCTCTTGTCTTGCATGACAATGTCCTCTTGCATGGTTTCTTTGTTCTTAACTAGTCTTGATTTCTTTGTAGACATTGTAGATCACTGAGACCCAGTTTGGTCATCCACTGGGTTTGGGAGGGTAGAAACGTCATTTTAATGATATCTTCAGTGACTCATAATTGTTCATCATGGGCCTACAGTCACCTGTACCTATCAGTAGAATACAGGTGTCAGCAGGTTCATCATCAACTCTAGAGGGTGGGTGTAAGCATGTGTAATCCAGAGAACAAAATGTCAGGGAAATCAGAGGCAGACGGGGCTGCCTTTAGCAGTAGAGTTCTATGAGGATATGACCTAGGACTTCATTTTCAAAACAAAACAAAACAAAATTCATAATTCCCTCTTTTCCTTATCAATGACTTCTTAATATCTATTGAATTAGTACTGCACAGTGATTTAAAGAGAACTTATGAAAAAGATAGTTTAAATTCAAATTTCTTATTTCTCTATATTTTACAAAGCTTTCATTCCAAACAATGACAGCTTTTAAAAATGAGATTTATATAGCATATATCCCTTTAAATCTAGGGAAAAATGGCAACATTAATAGCAAACATTTTTCTTCATGGTGTGTGTTAAAACTGTATATTAGTAAAATCTAATCTCTTTTGTGGAAGGTGGAATAATTATTTTCCTTGTCATTAGTCCTGCTTTCTTATGTGATAAAGAATTGTTATGACTGGATTACATTCCTTTTTAAAAATTATAACTAGCTCTTAACAAAAAGACCTTGACTATAACACTACATTCCATTTCTAGTTTTCAGTGGTAATTTTTAAAAATTGAATGTTTGAAACAAATGATCAAAAACTTAGTGGCTTCAAACAACACCATTTTATGGTCTTATACTTCTGGAGTTAGAAATCTGACACCGGTCTTACTGATAAAATTGTTAGAACTGCACTGCACTCCTTTCTGGAGGCAGGCTCTAAGGAAGAATCCATCTCCCTGCCTTTTCCAACTTCTGGAGGCTGTCTGCATTCCATGGCTTATGCCACTCTTTCACGACCTTCAAAGCCAGCAATGTTTCATCTTTCTGACCATTCCTTACCAGGTATATCGCCCTTTCTGATTCTATTCTTCTGTCTCCCTGTTGTACTTTTAAGGGCCCATGTGATTATATTGAACCTTCATGGATGATTCAGGGTTACTTTCCCTATTTTAATATCAGTTGATTAGCAATATTAATTCCATCTGCAATATTAATTCTCCTTTGCTGTGTAATCCAATATATTCATGGGTTTTGGGGAGCAGGATATGGCCCACTTTTGGAAGGGGGCCATTATTCTGCCTATTATCTAGTGGTACGTGGGTATGTAAATATATATATACATAGATGTATGTATATATATATTTAACTGAAGTCTGCCCTTAAAAATAAATATCAGTAGCATAGATTAAATGTTCTCTAGTTTTTTACTTTGGCACTGGATTTTTACTAATAGAATGAAAGGAAATCAACTCAAAAATACGGTGTACACTTCAAATCAATTGGAACACTCAAAATTGTTTATAAAATAAATACATTTGTAACTTATGAAATTTAAGTACAAGATAATGGAATCTTCCCCAACTAAAAGTAATGCTCCGTGACACTAATATATAAAGCAAATTCCATAATGTAACTCTAAATTCTAAAAATGACCAAAGTCAGAAAATTGCCAACATCTCCAAACTTTCTCCTGTGAGTCATTAACCATTGCTAATGTCTCCATGACACTATATTCCATAAATGAAGAAAACATCCATTTTTTTAGTATTCTGGCAAGTGGTACACTATTTTTCAGGCCCAATTCTAAATTCCTATATAGATGTTTGGAGCAAGGTCTCTCACTTACATCAAGAATTTAGTTGGCCTTGTTGCAGGAAGTGAGTGCCCATGAAACTTTGTGTGCAGTGCAGGAAGGTTAGTATAGACTAGTAGAGCCATAAGATACAGGTCCATGTTCTTAAGGCAAACATACTGTATAATGACATTGACTGAGGTAAGAAATTGATTTAGGGAACTCCCTTTTGGGCTAAACTAAGCAATTCTTTACACAACGAAACCATGATACAGTGGTAAAAATGGTAGATGGGGCTAAAAAAGACTTAGTTTATGGTCCTGGCTCTATCTCTAATTATCTATATCCTTTTGAACAAGTTTAAGGACATCTTTTTGCCTCATTTCCCTCATTTTCAAAATGAGTTGAAATGGAATTAATGCTGAAGTCTTCTATCATTCAAAGCTTCTGTGATGTTGTGTTATAATCTCATTTTACATGGCTACCGTATGCTTCACATCATTTGTGGTGGCTCATGGAAGTAAGGGGGTTGGGCTCAAAATAGGAAATGCAGCAGGTAGATGTGATAGGACAAAGACCTTGCAACTATGAGTATTAGAAACAGAGTTCATGGAAATGCTGAGAGCTAAAAAGAGTTCTATCACACATCTCCTTGCTACTTTATTCTTTTCTGAGTTCAATCACATTGGCAATGGTAAATGTGAAGGGGTCTTGAAAAGAAATAGCGTCAGGATGTTTTACTGTAGTTCTACCTTATTGTGTATGGAATAGACTTGATACTAAAGACTTGATAGCAAAGTGAAATTCTCTATATAAGTTTTTTTTTTCAACTGCCTTTTTTTTTTTTTTTTTGAATTGAAGCTGTACTCCCAGGGGAATATAAGTGATACTACAAGATGCAGTAAAAATCAGAATGTTATCATAGTAGATATTGGATGGACACAAACAAAATCTATTGTATGCCCACATTTAACTAATGAGAACATGCAGAGATGCCTCATGATTCGCTCAACGTCATGAAGCCGATTAGAGTCAGGATTGAGACTGGATCTACATTAGCTGTGTTCAATCTTTCATACTTAAAAAAGAGGGGTCTTTTTGCTTAACTATTGATAATATTCAACATCAATCACTAGTTTTCATGAGGTAATACTTCAGTGTTGCTTCATAAGTGCCAAGCACTATTCTAGGGCCTTTACTCATTTAATTTTATCAACTCATTTAATCACCCAAACAATCTTATGAGATAGCTCTGTTTTTACTACTGTTTTACAGGTGAGGGACCTATGCTCCAGTTCACACTTTTCATAAATGGTAAAGGTGGGATATGAACCCAGACAGTTTGGTTCCAAACCCTGTGTTATTATGCCATAATTCCTCTGAACTTATATGCTGTAAGAAAAATTAAACTACCAGGTTGGACCTGGATTCTTCTATTATTACAATCATATAACAAAAACCAGTTTATTACTTGGATCTTAAATGTTATGTATATGTCATTTCTATCAAACCGAGATTCAGTCATTCACTCACATGTAGCAACTGAGCATTTATGATATGTATAGGACTTTACCAAGTATTCTAGGGACTGCCAGGATAATATAATTCAAAATGATAGCATGTGTGATAAAATAGTATAATTCAAAGTATAATGAATAGCACTAATTACAACAGTTCTCATATATTGCATATTTAATATAGGCCAGCCTTTACACTGGGAGCCTTGCATTTATTTTCTCATGTAATTTTCCTATCAGGCCTTTAAGGGAAGTCATATGTCTTAATTTTATTAATGATGAAAGTGAGGCTTGAATAGGTAAGCAACTTATCCATGATCACAAAGGAAGCAGCAGAGTTGGTATTTAAATCCAGATCTTTGTGAATGAAAATCCCATTTTATATCTACTACTCTTCTCTGAATTTAATAATCTGGTCGTAAAAAAGAGCATGCAGTATTCTGGTGGAGACCCAGCTGAGGGGGTTTTACTTCTGAATGCTTGGCCAGAAGCCTTTGTGGCCTCTTTTTGCCCACATCTTACAGGTTCCTGGGGGTCATCACCTCCCCGTGCATGATAGCGAGGAGAAATTGTAGACTTCATCCCCACCCTTTGTGTTTAGGCTCTACCCACCAATTAAATTGAGGACCAGAGTATTACAAAGTATTTTAGGAGTCTAAATGATGGAATGAATAGAAATAAAGATACATAACTAATATTCTAAATATATAATTTTAACTTTAAAAGGAAGAATAATTTTTTTCCCTTTCCTGCCACTCTTCTCCTTTATTTCCCTTTATTCCAATATTCTTTCTCTTGCCTACCTCTGAAGATCTACTCCTGAGATCTGCAGTCTCCTCTGATTCAGACATTCATTTAGGAACTGGACCGAGTCTCTCTCCTTTCACCAAATAATGATGTGGTTTCAGCTTTTTATACCTATTGAGTGACACTCTGGGAAAGAGAAGGATTGCATCTCTACATTTTAGAGAGTCTTAAATTATGAAACAGTATCTTTCCCCTCCTCTCTCCTCTCTCCCAGTTCTCCCCTCTCCTCTCCTCCTTACACATATACATCAACATTGCGCATCTCCGCGTGTACCCCTGTTTCTGTTTGTTTCTGGTATTATGCTGACTTACAACTTAGAGGTATAACTGTATATGTATTGTATTCAGATGGAGACTTGTCAAGACAAATACAGTCTTCCTGACACTGATGCTTGCAGTCAACACTGGAATAGAAAGTTGATAGCTGCTTTAAAATTTTTGCAATTGGCTGCCATAGAAACCAACACAGGAGTGACTCTGCACTGAAATATGACATCTCAGGGATATGTCTGGTGAATCTTTGACACAGAAAGTGAAGTAAATTAGAAAGCAATTTTATATAGACCCTTTCAGACCCTCAAAACTTGAGTCTGATAGCACTTGAACAAAGTATTTAGAAAAAGAAAAGACATGGGTCCTTAGCATTCTCAAATTCATTGAAAAGACTTTCTTTAGATGTTAACAGATTTTGATGGGAGAACTGCTCTATCTGGAGCATTCAGCTCACCTCAGAAAGGATTTAAACATTTTATTTTATGCCTTTTAAAAATTAAGCTTCTCATCTTCCATCCCTAAATCAAGACTGGCATAAAATTTCAGAAGACAAATTTTAGCAGTCAGCAAATAAACATTTACAAAACTGTTTAATGATTATTAGTTTTGCATTTGAAATACATTTGCATTCACATTTTATATATTGAGGAACATGTATCTCCATTCACTCACATGTGTGAAATCAAATTTCACCATCCCAGACTCCATGGTGAATGAGTCACCTGAGTATTCCAATTACCGAGGTTCCTCCAGTCACTAGAACTTCCATCTTTAACAGATGAATCAAACTTGGCAATCCTCAAATACTATAACAAGAACACCTTCAAATACCTTTTATCCCCCATAGAATTCTTCAAAGATATACTTCATCGAAGATGCTCCTTGAGAATATCTCAAATATAAGTTTCCTTTTCTCTCTTAGTGATTCTTCATGACAATTTTACATGTTATTGTGATCTGCCTGTGCTTTAGTGTAAGTACAAGTAGAGGATGAGAACTGTTAACATCTCTTGTCTTTTTTTGGGAATGTGGCCTTGAGCCAATACCTTTAGCAATCAATGCCTCAAGGACAATTGAGCCAAATGCAAGTGGTTAATTTGCCTCCACCGCAGCACTCACACTTAGAAACACCCAAATTCTATTCCCATGTAGAGTAGGAATGTCTTATGCCTCCAGACGGCAAAGTGATGAGGTACAGGTAACTCCCCTTTCCCACCTACCCCTGATAGCTGACCTACCTCTCATCACCACCATGCTCCCTGGGCAGCTGAGTAGGGGATTCTTATAACAGCCATGTGCCTGCCCTGAATGATTGCCATGGAATTTGTGCCTCTTCCCTCAGTTTTCTGTCCTTTTACTTCTGCTTTCTGTTGCTACTCCAAACTTTCTGTAAAAACTGGTGTATGTATAGATTACCAACCCATCAGAGAATACACTTCCTTTCAAGTGGGAAATCAAATAATCACAGCATGGTGGTACTATTTTTATGGTTCTCTCTTCTATGTTGTTGGTTTATTGCTTGGATCCACAGGGGATGCTTCATTCTTCCCAAGGAGGAAAGGTTTGCAGTCCTTCCATCTCTTAAAACAATTGTTTTGAAGTCGAGAGCTGTTCTCAAGAGTTTGAGAGTTCTGAAAGTTTGGCTTCAGGCAGGGAAGAGAGTAGTGTGTGTGCATATGTGCATACATATACACTTACTGTCTTGCTCAATGGTAGTCGTATGCTTAAACTAATTTGACAAGATATTTTTTCAAATAAGGTGAAACAGAAATGGACCCCTATCTCAAAGATGTGGAAAAATATTTTTGGATCAAAAAGGAAATAGCAAATCAAGAACCAGTGGTATAATCATAGCTTCATTGGGTTCATATATTCTATTCTTCATGGAGCACACAAATTAGCTTTGCAAGTTTGGCAGCCATGTGTACATATTTCTTATAACATATACTTTTCTAAAATCACATATGACTACTTAAAATTAGTCAAAATTCTATACCACAGAATATATTAGGTATTGGGGGAAAAGCTTATAAAACAGAATAGGTATATTCATTAATTTACTTATTCATTGGATAGATTGTGAAAAAAAAATCAGTAGGATCTCATTATTTCAAGGACTGTTACACAAATGGTACTATACTCACTTGGCTCCAGGGATATGTCACATGGACATTGAGGACAGTACAGTACCATACTCTAATAACACAAAGAGAGAAATAAAGAACCAAGAGGGAAACACAAAACAGGGTCAATAGTGGTGAAAGATACGCATATTGAAAACTGGAAGCCTTGGGAAATAAAATAAATGATTTTATGTGATTTAGAATGTCTTCTTTGGTGTCTGAGACATCATGGAAAGGAAAATGATTATTTGGTAGCAGGAAAGACATGAAGAGATTGAAGACAGGACATGTAAGTTCATGGGTGTTTGGATGTGGTATTTTGAGCAATGTAACATGTTAGGGTTCTTAACTCTTCCTAACTGGGGGAGGTTCTTTTATATTGTAGTTAACTTTAAGGAGAGGTAGAGGAACAAGGGTGGGGTCTGAAGAGTTGGCATCATTCATTCTGGATGCTTTAAATTTGCTGTAAACTAACAAAAGAAAAAGACAAACACAAATAGCAAGTTGCATGCAACTCTTATCACAGACAATTGCAAAAAGCATATAAAAAGCTCTTATAAATCAGTAAGGCCAACAACTCAATATAAAATGGGCATATTATACGAATAAACAATTCATAGGAGAGGGAAGTCAGTTGGCTTTGAAATAAATATATGAAAATATTCCACGTCCTT
The DNA here is from genome assembly GCF_009762305.2 of Zalophus californianus. Taxonomy (NCBI): domain Eukaryota; kingdom Metazoa; phylum Chordata; class Mammalia; order Carnivora; family Otariidae; genus Zalophus; species Zalophus californianus. Next base: position 104,693,835 of record NC_045612.1, on the reverse strand, counting down.
TGTAATAAAAAATCTAAACAAAAAATTTCCCCCATCAGGTTAACAGAGTTAACAAATGGCAAGGATGTTGAGAATCAGGTGCTCATACATTGCTGATGGGTTTGATAAAGCCTGCATGGAGAGCAACTTAGCAATATCTATCAAGACAAAAATGGCACATAGTCTTTGACTCAGTGATTTTTGAATTTATCTTGCAGATAGACCCATCCATGCCATATATCATGTGTTATTTGTATTCATTGTTTCTTGAATTGCATAAGATTGGAAATTAATTAAATATTCACCAGTAAAGGAGTAGTTGAAAAAAATTATAATTCTTCCACACAGTGGACATCATCCAGCTGTGAAGAGGAAAGAGACACCTCCATATGTGCTAGTATAGAAAGATCTTGAAAACTGTTAAATTCAAAAATGGAGGATATAAAAAATGGGTATGGTGTGCTACTGCTTAGGGGAAAAACGTGCTCATGTACATACACAAAGACACATACACACTGTGATGATCATAGAATATCTCTGGCCTATTTATATTTGAAATTGGTTAAGGAGCTTGCCTCTGGGAAGGAGACACTGGTGGTCTGGGAGATTTCAGTGGGCAGAAGACTTCAGTTTAGATACTTTCATAACTTTTACATTTTATATCTTATATGGAATACTACAAAATAATTTTAAAATGGGATTAGAGAAAAGCGTGGATTCTAAGAATGTATTCTATCTGGGAATACAAGTGTGCATTGAGGTAGAATGACTTTTACTGTATTAGGAATCTGGTAATAATGAACACAAAATGGGAGGAAGAAGAATTTTCACAGCTATTTTGACATTAAACTGAGATCATTTGATAGTTTTCACCTGATTAATATTCCTAAATGATTATGGAGAGGATTTTGTGACCCAGAAATGCAGTAATCCATTACAGTATCTCGTTTACATCCCATTAACACTGACAGCACTCTGTGTTACCTTTTAAAATTTTTTTACATCAGCATCTCAGCTATTTAACCATTTTCCAATTATTAAGCGATATATGAATCAGATTCACATTCTGTATTCAGAACAATGAAGATCAAAATATGTATTTCCTATAGCAATTATAGATTACAACTGTGAAAAATGGGTTTCAGAGTATGAAAAGAGTGGAGAACAAGTCAAAATCTTACATGAATATGAGAGAACATTTTTGTTATGATTAGAAAGCCCTGATGGCCTAATTTTCCTCATTAATGCTGAGTATTTTTGAAAATTATGTATAACTTGAGGTACCAAATGCCAAAAGAGTGAAATAAGGAAAGGCATAAGAAATAAAGATAAAGGAATTTCCATTTACTACCCGATTTACATCAAAATGTTTTTTTAATTGGTAGTGTAAAATGTTGTATGGGAAATTTTATGTATCATTTTATATGATACCTCTTTCCTTGAGGTGTTAAAGTGATTATTTTATGCAGTAATTTAGAAAATCCTGCACAAGTGACATAACTTAGATATGTAGACTCTAGCTGTACATAAGAACTGCTGATTCAAATTTCTCCTCAATGTACCTCAGCCTATAACTTATTCATGAGAATATCACATTTTTCTCTTTCATTGGACTTCATTACCACACTTGCCACTTGCATTCACCATGCCACTTAAAGACAAAAAAGGCCTAAAGGGAGCAACAAAGGAGACCATTCTTGAGAAACAGGAGCAATAACAAAAAATTTAGCTAAATAATGAGACATATTTGCTGTGCATCCTGGTGATATCCACGTCAGTTAACTTGTATGAAAGTAGGATGGGCATTGATCAGTGCTTCTCACCTTTTGGAAAAATGAAGAAAGCATTAAAGCTTTAAACCATTCAACTATGGCTTATGTATAAGATTTCAGAGGGCCAGTTCACTGAGTACTGAAAAAGCTATTATTTTGAGACTCCTCACTCCCTTTTAACACTTGGAACCTGAAGTAGAGAGTGATTTCTCCTCACATAACACACCAGAGGCCATTTAATCATCACCTCAGGCCTTAAGGATTGTTCTCTTATTCTTTTTGCTGCATGATAACTAGAATATTAAGATTTATTTCTCTGCATTGTGTTATTAAAAATAAGCTTTCCACAAGGAAAGAGAAAGGTGTTCAGATAAGATCAGGGACTTCCTTTGATACTTTCAAGTAAACTCCTATTTGTGATGGCAATGGTACCTTGGCTGTTGTCCAGCAGTTTAACTGGCTCTCGTTTGCCTAATCTCCTATAACAGATAATGTTATTACAGAATCACAGGACTCCAAAATCCCCCATCAGACAAAACAAGCCTTACAATGAGAATCCCTTCATTTTACCTGGCATTTGGCTTGGTTTGAGCCACCTCAACGCCACCTCACTTGTGGGAAATGCTTTATTTTTTGCAACAACCATGTTAATTCTAAACCAGGAAACATTTATTTTGGATCATTTCTTTCTGGAATGATTCAAAGTTCAGGAAAGTAAAATTGGGAAGGAAGTTAAATTAAGCTAAAATAGAAGGAGACAAAATTAAATTGGATTTTATAACCTCTGTTTTGCAACTAGGTTCATGTTAATTTGTGTCTTAAAAGACAAAGCTCTAGGCATTCGCTATATTTGAATTTACATTGTTTTCTTCTACAGTAATAAATCTGCATACATAATTCATGTGTTTAGATTCCTTGTCTTTTATTTATCCACTTAGTAATTCTTACATTCAACAAATACTAAGTGAGTGTCTTCTGTGTTCAAGGCAGTGCTAATAGAGTACAGCAGAGAAACTAACAAACACAAAAGAAAGTCTTAACTGTGCTGGAACTTATAGTAGGTAGTGATATTGTATGAAGAAAAATAATGTATAGGAGATGTGAGTACAGTGTGTATGTGGAGATGGGACAGATACGTTTATTTTACATCTAACATGTCCATGTCCATGTCTACATATATCTACATGGACAGAGATTTCATGTTATATTAGAGGATGTCAAAGATGACCCCTCCAAAAGGTTGACTTTTGAGAAAAGTAAAGGAAGTAGAGGGGCCAGCCTTGTAGCTCTATGGAGAGGAGAGAATTACAGGCAGGATGCAGCAAAGGCAAAGGCCTGAGGTAAAAGCATGCCTGGTGTTTAAGGAACAGCAAAGAGTGATGTGACTTGGGAGGAAACACTGGAGTATATGACAGACACAGGACAGGAGTGGAACAAGCCATGCCCATCTTTGGTGATTCTGGAATTATTTGAGGATGGATTCTTTTAAACTACATGTATGCAAAATGGTGGTTAAAACAGAAAACCAGGGCCATGCAGCAAAGATAGAAGCAAAAATAGTGTATAAGAATGTGAAAATGGTTTCTGTAGGTGAGCACCAGAATTCTGAGTTTTCCAGCAGCCAGGGCATGATGGGAAATCATAGTTTCATAGGTCTGGTTAAATAAATAAGTATGTAAGTAAATAGATAAATAAGCAGGCAAGCCTATTATTTGGGGAAATTAAAACAGAATTCCAAAAAAATTGTTGCTCTCATCTGTCGTCTTTTTCAGCCAAACATGCCTTCTTTTCTTTCCTTTTCTTTTTTATTGTTTAGGTTCTTTGTTTTTTTAAAAAAATACTATTATTGAAGGATGTTTGACATACAATATTAAATTAGTTTCAGGTATACAACATATTGATTCAACTTTTCTATACCTTAGTCAGTGCTTACCACAAGTGTAGTCATCATCTATGATCATAGAAAGTGAGTACAGTATTATTAATTATATTCCTTATGCTGTACTTTTCATTCTGGTGACTTACTTATTTTATAACTGGAAGATTATACCTCTTAATCCCCTTTACCTTTCTCGCCCATCCCCCCACCCACCTCCCCCTCTGGTAACCACCCATTTGTTCTCTGTATTTATGACTCCATTTCTTTTTTTTCTTTAAATTAAACAAATTTCCACACTTGAGATTCTGTAATTTCATTCAGTTTTGAACAAGATTGCAAGTTTTAAAATCTTATGTCATTTTTAAATTATCTACTACCATATTGAAATTTTCATGACTTGCCTTGTATACATGACTATGTTTTTATTTCACTTCTAAGATTCAAGTGGGGAGATCCAGTGGTTTTCTTTTTTAGCAGAAATCACATTTTAAATGATTCATTGACTAAGAAGAAACTTACTTCAATGGGTGTATTGATTATCTCTATATTCACTGCCTCTTTTTGTAAACTCTTACATTGGGATTCATGCAGTTTTTTATTGATTTGGTAAATACTTTCTTATTTTATGTGAAAATACACTGCAGTCACCAAACATAAACTATATTTTCTAGTCTGAAATGATAATTTAAGTAATTAAAGAAAAATGTCCTTCATTATCCATCATCCAAGAAAGTTTTCCTCTCTGGGAAACAACAAGAAAGTAAACTAACATGTCTAGGACAGTTACTTAATGTTAATAAAAGTGTGTAAACTCATTTCAAAATACAGAAAGGTGTGAATTGTGTAAAGAGATGAATAACAGGAAAATACTGCCCTTATGATAAGACCGGTCATGTTAGATAACAAAGTAGTGAGATTTTTTTTTTAAGTTCTGAGTATTTAAAAATATGTAGTGGGCGCCTGGGTGGCTCAGTTGGTTAAGCGACTGCCTTCGGCTCAGGTCATGATCCTGGAGTCCCGGAATCGAGTCCCATGTTGGGCTCCCTGCTCAGCCGGGAGTCTGCCTCCCCCTCTGACCCTCTTCCCTCTCGTGCTCTCTATCTCTCATTCTCTCTCTCAAAAAAAAAAAAAATCTAAAAAAATTAAAAAATAAAAAAATAAAAATATGTAGTGATTTAAGCAAGCAGATTAAAAATAGTCTAAAGTAAAACATGAGTAAAAGAAACATACTGAATAAAGATTTGGATAACAAAAGTCAAATGACAGATTAAAGCAAAAGAATGTACAGGCATGATGATGAAAGGTAAGTGGTCTATGGAAACTGTTAGGAAGCCCCAGTTAATATTAGGAAGATAATAATGGCAGATCATAAGTGCTTATTAACTGGAAGAACCAATACAAACAATTTACACAGTTTCCTCATTCAATCAGGACTATAACCCCATGAAATTGATATTACTATTACTGCCATTTTACACATGGAAACTGAGAGGATTGACTGGATCCTACCATTCGGAATCTAAGATGTTAAGTGATTAAAATGTTCAGTAAAATTGGAGATTTGGGGTCCATCATTTTATATCTATTATTGTAGGTGGGTCCTGTCAGGAGACCAGGAAAGGGATGATGGGAAAATCCAAATGAGGATAACTAGAACCTTTATCAGGGACTAAAAAGTGAAGCTGTGGATTTGGTGGGGTTGGGCTGGGGGTGCAAATGCTTTGGGAGACCCAAAAAGTGGCAAGCATTTAGGTGAAAAGTATATGGGTGCAAAGACCCTATTGAATCTATAGTATCAATGAAAATCACATTTAGAATTGTTTCTTATGAAACAATTGGGTGTATTTAGTGGGTGATTTAAAAGGAAAGTTGATAAAAATCTTATCTACAATGGGAAAATATCATTCTATCTACCCTAAGCGGGATATAAAAGGGCAGAAGTAGGGAAATAAATCCGTGAGATTTATGCAGAGTTCACCATGAGCAGAGAGACAGCGTAGGAAAAGAAATTCAGCAACCAAAGAACCAAAAATTCAAGGGAGATGAACCATGAGAGACGATGGACTCTGAAAAACAAACTGAGGGTTCTAGAGGGGTGGAGGGTGGGGGGATGGGTTAGCCTGGTGATGGGTATTGAGGAGTGCACGTTCTGCATGGAGCACTGGGTGTTATGAACAAACAATGAATCATAGAACAGTACACCAAAACAAATTATGTAATATATGGTGATTAACATAACAATAAAAAATTAAAAAAAACTAATGATGTAATGTATGGTGATTAACATAACAATAAAAAATTACAAAAAATTTCAGGTGAATCTGCACAAAGAATAGCTTCTTATAGTGGATATAGGAAATATCCTGTGAAAACATGCAGGGGTCCTCTCTTAGTAAAAAATAAATAAATAGAACAAATGCCACCATCTTTCACAATTGAATATTTTTAAGCTACCATTTATGCTTATGACATATTTATGGATGTGATATTCTACTAAATGACATCTTGTATGAAACAGTTCTTATACACATTGCAAAATGGAATATACCTGTAAAAATGATTCTGTGCATGTGTGTGCTTTTGTGTGTGTGTAGTGTGTGTGTGAGAGAGAGAGAAAGGGAGAGAGGGAGGGACGGAGGGAGGGAGACAGCAAGCAAGCAGGAGACAGACAGCAAGGTTTAATGTTTTAAAACTCTAGGAGGGTTAGAAGATTATATTCATAGAAAAAAAAAATTTTCCAGTTCAAAGTGTGTGCATTTATACAGTGGCCTGCTAGTATGATGAGATGGGGGAAGAAGTCAAAAACACTTGAATGGAAGCAGAATAATCATATATAAGACAGATGAAATATTCCAAAGTCACCTTGAAATAAATATAAGATTGATGTTGGCAGCTTAACGGTGACAGGAGTCAAGAGATTATGCTGCTATGAAACCACAAGAGATGCAACTGATATTTTAATCTAAAATATCATGTCTGAGGAAAAAGCCTGAAACTGGCAATTGTTCTTAAAAATTAAAATGTACTGGGCACCTGGGTGGCTCAGATGGTTAAGCGTCTGCCTTCGGCTCAGGTCATGATCCCAGGGTCCTGGAATTGAATCCCGCATCGGGCTCCCTGCTCCTTGGGAGCCTGCTTCTCCCTCTGCCTCTCTCTCTCTCTCTCTCTCTCTCTCTGTCTCTCATGAATAAATAAATAAAATCTTAAAAAAAATTAAAGTGTATCTGTTGATTTATGTCTGACTTGGCTGCTTTTATTTTTTTATTTTCATATGGAGAATAATAGTATTATAATTTCTTAGTCCATTTTATCTTTAATCTTATTTCATAAAATGCATCTCAAATTTTTAAAGACAAGAACGTAATGCTCTCTGAGATTATGTCATTAGGTAAAAAAAATATTGGATTCATTTTTATTGTTTCAATTTTTTTCTTTTTTTAAATTTAAATTCAGTTAGCATCATTGGTTTTTGATATAATGTTCATTGATTCATTAGTTCAGTATAACAGCCAGTGCTCATCATATCACGTGTTGTTTCAAGTTTTATTTAAATTCCATTTAGTTAACATATAGTATAGTGTTAGCTTCAGGGGCAGAATTCAGTGATTCATCACTTATATACAACACCCAGTGGTCATCACAAGTGTCCTTCATGATACTCATCATCCATTTAGCTCATCCCTCACCTACCTCCCCTCCAGCAACCCTCAGTTTGTTTAAGCCCTTCTCCTTTAAAAGCTTCCTACATTTTACTTTACAGGCCAGCATAATCTTCCTTTAAGAATAGATTGTCTGATTGGCTAATGATTTAATATATCATTTCCCCCTTTCACACACAGTTTCTGGCTGCTTATGGTAAAATTGCATACAATTAAATAGTAAATAACAGTTGTATCAAAGGCAAAATGATGCAAGTAAATTAGCTGAAAGGGACAATAGTTTTGTTGTTTTTCTAAATATTATTTTGAGCTGCCTAGTAGTGAATATAAAAGGCAAGACACAGCTTCCCATGTAGGACTCAGCATCAGAGAGGAAGGTACACCAATTGCTCAATTGATTTCACTAAAACACCCCCAACCCTTTGGTTCTTAAGCCTCAGTTTTTCCATCTGTATAGTGCAGTTGTTGCCTACGTTGTAGCACCATGATCAAGTTTGGTCACAGATATTTCAGTATATTGGGCACTGGGCCGTTTATCCAGGAGTAGCTTCTCTTGAATCAAGCTCAGTTCTGCAAGACCTTGTTTGTATAGATGGCGGTAGTGGTGGTGATATGATGATGGTGAAGACAGTTAACATTTATTGGCAACTTACGGTATTGCTGGACATTATGCTAAGCATTTGCTTGGCTCAATTCATTTAATCCTGAAAATAATTCTATGGGATGGGCACTTTTTAAATTTTACAGTGAGGAGACCTTAGAGGTTCAAAGGTTTATATATAGTGCATTTTGTCCTCATAATGATAAATATGGGAGAATCATCCTGTTGCCTTACCTCCTCCCACTAATATAAGTTATTAATAGAATGAAATATGAGAGTAATAAATTCAGAAGAGGCAGAGCATAACATTTTTGCAACATACAAATTAAAATCGAAACTGCTTACAGAAATACTTTGAAAAGACAGAGCAAAACATACTTATTTTTTAAATTTTCCCTCCTTTTAGAGGAGCAAGCAGAGTATGTTTCAAAAAGTTTTTGCAATTTATCTAGATATAGTGTTAGCACCAACATATTCCGAAGTCATTTTTTTTTTGGCAAAGTGTGCCCTGATGCACTATATCATTTGAGTGCATGGAAAGATATTAGCATTGATAGGAAATATTAGTAAAAACTGATTTTAGCTCAACAACCTGTATGTTGAGGTTGCTGCATTTATCTATTTCCATCTCTCTGTTCTGTACAAAAACAGCATCTTAAACGATGCAGATAAATAATAGTGACATTTTATCTCCCTTTCTAAAGTTGAATTCCAGAAGGTAGGAAAGATCCTTTCATGCTTACATTACCATGACAAACTGAAAGAGATAAATCCCTAACGGATGGGACTTGAGATGTGGGAGTTAGGGGATTAATGCTTAGATGCTTCTTCCAATTTATTTCTCCTATTATATGTGTTAAAAATATATACCATATGTCATGCAGCATGTTTTAATCCCATCAAAATTTCTCAGACAATTCCTCAGGGGATACGTTTTTTTGCTGCCAACTTTTCACTGCTAGAATGCTGACTTACTATTCTTTTGCAGAGAGCTTCATGGTTTATTTTATGATAACATGTTGTTATAACTTCTCCAGCTGTAATTTTTTAAGGAAAATTAGTCCAGGGGGAATTTATTTTGAGAGCAGTATGCTTAATGGTGATGGAGAAGGATAGAAATATTTCCAGAAAGCAATGTATCCTTCAGTTGTTTTAATAGAACAGAAATTCCTTTGACAGCACTTGTGAAAGCCTTTATTATACCCAGCATTTAAATTCTGTCCTTGAACTGGGGTTTTCCCAGATCATTTGAGGGTCAATTTTGGAATCGTTCTTGTGTCGTATGTCACTTTTCAATGATCATGCTTTATCCAGAAGAGCAAATTTAGGGGGGAAAATTCTCTTTTAGTAATACTAAGTACACAGGACTTAGAGCAAGTGACTGTAAACCTGCGTGCAGTTGCCCTAAGAAGAATTTTCTTTGTGCCACATTTGTGCTTTTAAAAAGATACTGAATAACAGTAAGTGCTCTTGGGTAAAGAAGGAGAGCTTGAACAGATTTTCAGTTCAAAAAGAAAAGACGGTTAAAACTCTACCCCAAGAATTAAGATCATTTTACCTTCATATTCCTCCGTGGTGCTTTGGTTTGAAATCCCAATAATATCCTTGATGTTTTAATTCATTTTATACAATATTGTTCAGGCCGGGATCCACACCAGCCCCCTGATATTTGATTTTTAGTAATCAGGCATCACTATAAGCTTTACTTAAGTCATCAAATATAACAAAGCCAAAGTTACTTCTTGTTAGAAATTAAGTTGTTCCTAAATCTGTGTGCCCGGTTTGTAATCAAGTGCTCTCATTATAATAACATTCCCCCACAGAGAGTTATTAGCATTTATGGGCTATATTAAGAAGAAATAATAAACATATGTGGACCCAAGTCCAGAGGTGCCCTTTGGGTTTCCTTCCTATTATAACATATAGTATAAGTGGATGTCGGATTTGCAAATGACATATTTTTATTGAACTAAGTCTGCTGGTCATGGTACAAATGCTATCTTTTAAGTTCTTCTCTGGGACTTAATAAATGCAGGGATGAAAACTAAGGAGTTACTTGATGTCATGACACCACTGCCAACATATTGATGGTAAATACCAAATAATTTGCTTTTCCGCTCCTCACCATCTACACGTATCAGACCTCAGCTTCTCTTTGTCAGACTCAAATTGGATTTCCTTTGCTATCAGCTCTAGGCTCAGACTTCTATGACCCTAATTTGGCAGCTCTTCAAGGGGTTTATGGTGTAAGCCTTTTCTATTTCTAACAAAAAATTCAGCTCGAATCCACCTTACAATAGTGAATTCTGTTTGAAGTTTCACTTTTCAAAACATACCACACTTGGGGAGCTCATTTTTAAAAACTATTTCTACTGTTTCTATACACAGTAATCAGTAAATTTTAATTTTGAGTGAAAATAGATTCTTTTGAATAGAAAGTATGTGTTAAGATTTTCCATATTCTCGTAATCAAATTTAGGGCAGAGAAATATTAAAATATTCACATGCTATAAAATAAATGTGTTTCTTTAAGCTATTGTTCTGTATAACTTAGGTCTGAAATCTACATTTAAGTATTTCGTATATATTCATATTGGCACAGATATTAACAGAAAGAGTTTGAAGTTTCAAGTGCTATTCCCTTTAGCTTGAAAAAATCCATAATTCAGAAATCTTTAAAAAGGCATAATATAAGATTAATCATGATTTTAGATGTAATTGATGCCAGATAAACTCATAATTAGGCAATCAATTGCAAAATTGTATTATTACTGGAAATTCTTGTATGATCTATGTCAAAATATAGTCAAATGCTTAAGGTTACCTGCATTACCATGGGAAATAAATAGTAAATTGAGGTTATGGCTTCTTATGAAACATAACCTAGACATGGTATCATAGATCATTTTGCATGGTTTATTTTCCATTAGAGGAATTCTAATAAAGAGGGTCAGTAAAATATTGATTAACAAGTGCAGAGGTGAAATGCATGTTTTTGAGTAAGCTGTAATCAAAATTGAATGCAACCATATTGCCAAGAAGTTTTTTTTAAAAAAATTAACTTTTGTCGCGCTAATTTTGAGATATTCTATTTGGAGAATTTTTTTTTTTTACTTGATCCATGAAAACAACAACACAGACAATAGGAAACAAAAACAGAGATGTTAAGCTTATTAAATAGGATATTATCATTATTCGCATTATACAAAAAATGAAATAAATGACGGGAAAAGTGGATCTTATATAATCATCTGTTTTCCACAGGAGTTACATATACATTAAAAATAAAAAGTCACAGATTGGCAGTTAAGAGTATGCATTTTTGAGTCAGATAGATAGATTTCAGTTTATATCTGTGATACTCTGCTTTCTTGCACTGTGACCCTTGAAACTCCAGTTTCTTCATCTGCAAAATGGAGAGTATAAAATTCCCTTTCCATTTCAATGATTGTTTTGATGATTAATTGAATGTAAATTATTTGAACCGTGTCTTCCGTATGGTAAACACCCAAGAAATCTAAGTTAATAAGGTTCTTATCATCACCGGGGACAAAAGAACTCCTATTGAAATCCATGGATTGGTTCTCAAATATTCAGCTTTCTGAGTGCTACTGGCTCTTGACAGAGTTGTGGGTTTTTTTTTAACTGTTTTTGGGGACTATAAGGCAAAGAAGGATAATAGTGATTTTTTTAACATAAAGCTAAATGTAAAGGCCTGTGGTTTTATTCTGATATTGTTTTACATTGACTTTTGCTGTTAACATGCTATTTGAGAAGGACAGTAGATAGAGGTTGTATTGCTGCTTTATTTTGTTTGGTTTAAGAACATAAGGCCATGTAAAGGTGCCAAGCTTAAGTTGGCCTACCTTTCCATTATTTAGTTATTAATATTATGACTATTCGAACTCCAAAAGTCTGGGAACCATAGCTGTAATCTTCTAACCATGAGAGTTTGTCATCTATCCTTTTCATGAATAGTTCCATATGACATGCCTCTTGAGGCACAGAGGCTATTACTTTGGTGGGCATTTGTAATTATGACAGTAACTTCATATTTCCCATTTCTTTGTCCCAATTCATTCTAATTGGAATTTAAATTCTCAGGTAATTTATTTTACAATATGGTAGAGGAAAGAGAGAAATGAAGAGCAGGGAGTTAAAGTGGACATACAGTTTCAAGAGCTGAGGATGAAACTCTAATTGGGCAGACTGTTGTAGTGGCATGGGTAAGGGCCCAGCATGCTGACCTAATTTACCAGAGTGGGAGTTGGAAAACTGAGTGGGAGGGTGACAGGGTTTCCATTCCAGTTGTGCAGTGTTTAATCCTTCATCCTTCTTTTGTGTGCCAAGACATAAACATTAAGTTAACAATTAAGACTCCTTGATTTTTCAGTCTGTCTGTAGTTTGAAAGTACAATTGCCATTTGACTTAAGAATGCCACTGGAAAATTATAGCCTGGAATAAAAACAAAAAAGTGTACTTAAATGGATAGTGCTCACCCAAAAGTGAATGCCCTGCAAGATGTGTGTGTGTGTCTCTATGTGTGCACATATCTGTGCATGCACATGTACACGTACATAAAAACAGTCACAGGACTAAAAATTTTAACAAAGAGGAAAAATATCACTTAATATTATAGCATCCTAGTTTATATGTATGTATGTATGTCTGTATGTCTGTCTGTATGTGTGGTATTATAACTATTCTTACTCCATGGATATGGCTGATTTTTATAGTTGGAGTAAAAGTGTATACATTTTAAATACATAATACATAAATATAATGTATATTATAAGTAAATAAATCTTTATTTCACTAAAGTGCTGTAAACTTTTTTTCCAACTTGAAAAGAACATTCCTAAGTATGGTTTTAATAGCCGTAAATGCATGTCCCTTCATGATTCCCTATTGTTGCCTTTCAGATTGCTTTGGCTTTTTAACTACAATCATCTGTGGACAGATAGCATCTTTAGTGTTTGAATTATTTATTGAGGCTAAATTGTGGGCCAAAAGATAACCCTATAGCCTCTCTACAAATGCCTTTTTTCTAACATTCTGGAAGAGTTGCAACCAATTTCATGTCCTAAGCTGAATTCGTGATCTTCCTTGTAAACATGTTCTTCCTTCAGACTGCCTCAATTCAGTAAGTGGTACCGTTATCCACCCACCCCATTGTGCAATTCAGAAGCCTGGCTTGCAACTTCCTCTTCCATATGCCTGCTTCTTGCTCTTCTAATCTACCATTAAGTTTTGTCTCCTTTACCTCATTGCAGTGACTTCTGTTGCACTAAGAATAAAATCCACATTTCTTTTTTTAAGATTTTGTTTATTTGACACAGAGAGAGCACGAGCAGGGGGAATGGCAGTAAGAGGGAGAGGGAGAAGCAGGCTCCCCGCTGAGCAACGAGACTGACACGGGGCTTGATCCCAGGACCCTGGGATCATGACCTGAGCCAAAGGCAGACACTTAACTGACTGAGCCACCCAGGAACCCCCAAAATCCACATTTCTTAATATAATTTACATATTCCCCACCTCTCTAACTATGACTCTGTAACTCCCAGACCTGCAGAGCAAGCAAAACTTCTTATACATACTGTTTCATCTGTTTGGAAGGCTCTTGTTTCTGCTCTGTCCATGTCTGACTTCTTCTTACCCTTCAGTAGTCAGTTCTAATTTTCCATTTTTAAAGAGACCTTCCCCAACTCCCTAATATAAATTAGCTATTCTTACTTCACAGAGTACTGTTCCTTTCATTCGTGCCCTTTTTTCAATATATAATATTATTAAATAGGCGTTTGTTGGTTTACTTTGGTAAATATCTCTCTCCACAGCTAGATATAACTACATGAAGGTCACTGCCATGTCTGCTTTATTTACCACTGTATGTCTCATATTCTAAACATATTGCCTGGCACATTGAATTATAGTCATTCAGACTGTCTGAGTTTGTGCCCTGCCTCTGATATGTATTAACATCTATCCTTGGGTACAAATGTAGGATGAGCATAATAATGTAACCTAACATAGAGGATTTTTAAAGAAATAAATGAAATTATTCATATACAGTTATTCAAATAGTGTATGGCACAGTACACGTTTTCAATATAGTAGTTACCATTATTGTTGTTCTAATGGAATTCAGTAAATATTTGTTGAGTGAAAACATGTATTTGTTTGATGATACAAATAAGTAGGTAATTACCTCCTCAGTGTAAAATTGTGCCATTTTCACCACAATCTCTATTGCATGGACTGTCGTTCTGTTTTCAGTTACTAAAAGGCAAAATCACCATCATCATCATCATGGTTTTTAACTTCCTTATTGATTATTAGAGGCGGCACTTTTTCCCATCTGCATGAATTTTGGAAAACCCATGTTTCTTCTCTCTTCATTAACATTTTAATTAAATATTTAATATAATAACTGTTTCAAAATCTGCTCAATACAGTATCCAACAGGTTCAATAGTTAGAGCAGTCAGAAATATAACCCAGATTAACTTTTTTCTCGGAATAACTAAACCACATAAGGTCTAAGTCTTATTTGAAAATGAAATCAAATGCTAGTTACCAAAAGATTGAATGGTTCTAACTGGTGTTGGGAAAATTGGACAGCCACATGCAGAAGAATGAAACTGGACCATTTCCTTACACCACACACAAAAATAGACTCCAAATGGTTGAAAGACCTAAATGTGAGACAGGAGTCCATCAAAATCCTAAAGGAGAACACAGGCAGCAACCTCTTCGACCTCAGCCGCAGCAACTTCTTCCTAGAAACATCGCCAAAGGCAAGGGAAGCAAGGGCAAAATGAACTCTTGGGATTTCATCACGATAAAAAGCTTTTGCACAGCAAAAGAAACAGTCCACAAAACCAAAAGACTACCGACAGAATGGGAGAAAATATTTGCAAATGACACATCAGATAAAGGGCTAGTATCCAAAATCTATAAAGAACTTATCAAACTCAACACCCAAAGAACAAATAATCCAATCAAGAAATGGGCAGAAGACATGAACAGACATTTTTCCAAAGAAGACATCCAAATGGCCAACAGACACATGAAAAAGTGCTCAACATCCCTCGGCATCAGGGAAATCCAAATCAAAACCTCCATGAGATACCACCTCACACCAGTCAGAATGGCTAAAATTAACAAGTCAGGAAACGACAGATGTTGGCGGGGATGTGGAGAAAGGGGAACCCTCCTACACTGTGGGTGGGAATGCAGGCTGGTGCAGCCCCTCTGGAAAACAGTATGGAGGTTCCTCAAACAGTTGAAAATAGAGCTACCCTACGATCCAGCAATTGCACTACTGGGTATTTACCACAAAGATACAAATGTAGCGATCCGAAGGGGTACGTGCACCCCAATGTTTATTAGCAGCAATGTCCACAATAGCCAAACTGTGGAAAGAGCCAAGATGTCCATCGACAGATGAGTGGATAAAGAAGAGGTGGTATATATACACAATGGAATATTATGCAGCCATCAAAAGGAATGAGATCTTGCCATTTGCAACGACGTGGATGGAACTGGAGGGTGTTATGCTGAGTGAAATAAGTCAATCAGAGAAAGACATGTATCATATGACCTCACTGATATGAGGAATTCTTAATCTCAGGAAACAAACTGAGGGTTGCTGGGGTGGTGGGGGGTGGGAGGGATGGGGTGGCTGGGTGATAGACATTGGGTAGCGTATGTGCTATGGTGAGCGCTGTGAATTGTGCAAGACTGTTGAATCACAGATCTGTACTTCTGAAACAAATAATGCAAGATATGTTAAGAAAAAAGAAAAAGCGGAAGATGGCAGGAGGGGAAGAATGAAGGGGAGTAAGTCGGAGGGGGAGAGGAACCATGAGAGACGATGGACTCTGACAAACGAACTGAGGGTTCTAGAGGGGAGGGGCGTGGGGGGATGGGTTGGCCTGGTGATGGGTATTAAGGAGGGCACGTTCTGCGTGGAGCACTGGGTGTTATGCACAAACAATGAATCATGGAACACTATATCAAGAACTAATGATGTAATGTATGGTGATTAACATAACAATAAAAAAATTTTAAAAAAAGATTGAATGGTTCTGAGTATAATCCTTTAATGATGAGCAATTTAGCATTACTTTAGAGATCTTATTTTCTCTACCAGATGCTCAGGGACATATGGTAAATTAGAGATCATTGACCCTTCCCCTGTTGTCACTGGTCCCCAAATATTCTGTTCATATCTAATTACCAGTGGTAACAAATCATAGTGTATTACAGTTATCTGGTTATGTGTTTGTCCCTCCCATTGAAGAGTGAGCTCTTTGAGGGTAGAAATTATATTTTTTTTTTCTACATGTGGAAGGAAGTAAGTAAGAAAGGAAGGATTCAATATTACACTTTTGTTACTAATTCTATTAGTTTTATTATGTTCCTCCAAATAAAATAATTTTAGTGAACATAAACTGGGAAAGCAGCAGGGGCAAACTAGTCAATACTCAGTTACTATTAAGAGATTGAAGCAGAAGTGTTTGTGTCTCAGTTGTCTTTGACGTAATTCTTACCTAATAGTGCCCTATGTGATAACTAACTGGAATTTAAATATAAACTTTGGGAAAAAAAATTCTCAGTGAGGATAGTGAGGATATTCTCTCATCGTGATAAAAAATCCAGATCACAAAATGTGATTATTCTGAAAATACTTGCTGCTTTGACTCTGACTGTCCTTCAGCATATCCAGGCATGATGTGCAAAGTACAGATTTGAAATAAAATAATCCGTAGTCAAATCATAGGCTTATGTTATAGGGATAAGTCAAGTTTGTAGTTTCATCTGAAGTAAGAAGGCATTAAGTCTCCTTATCACATCCAGCCATCACTATTAGGCTAGGGGTAGAAAAACTCCTGAGGAGGGAGTGAGAGATAGTCCAGGGAGTAAGTACTTCGTCTCTATTAAAATTACTCTAGAATTGGCTTCACCAATATAAATTCCTTTTTGTTTATAATCTTATTCGTTTATCCCCTCACCCTCTCATAGAGCTAGCTAAAACAGATAATGTGCTGGGTTTTTTAAATAGTTATAGATCTCCAAATTAAAACTGTTCTGATATATTCTAACCTCCCAATTGAGGAGGAGTAGGAAAATACGCTGTTCAGGGTTTCTAAAATCTTTTAAAGCAATTAATTACATATGGGCTAAGTTTATTTTAGGCACACATTTACTCATTTGTTCTCTTTCTTTATACACTTTTATGAAAATGATAAAATTTCCTTTTTATCCATTACTCATGGTGTTTTTGTGTTTATGGTGTATTATGCTATTTTGTGTTGACATTCTCAACACAGATTGGCCCCAAAATGTACTATATTCAAAAGCATGTTTTTTCCCCCTAAGCTTACTGTGATTTTAATGGAAGTAGAAATCAGAATTTCCTTCTTTTGAGAACCTCTTGGAGGAGGGTGGCCTTTTCTCTTCACAGTCTGTACAATATGAACAGTAGTAACTCTGTGCACCTGAATTTTTTGTAACTGATGGACCTTTTCAGTACTGAAGCGCTGGGGAAAGTTTGATGAAGCTATTCTTTTATGAGTTCCAAAGCCATCTGGGGTTGCAAACTAAAATTGGTTACAATTCCATCTCTAAGTGAACATTCTCAGATGTGGAAGGGCCAAGAGACAAGGAAAGACTTGGGTGTCTTGTTTTGTTCTGGCTCTAATAGATACTTTGTAATAGACCTCTTAAAAAGAGTGTGAATATATACTATACTATATTTATTTATATAAATATATAATTTTTAAATATAAATGATTTATATAGTAGAACATTGACCTCAGCATTGAAAAAATATATTCTGTTCTCAGAACCTAGCTTCTCAATTACTATACATGTACTTGTTTATAAAATACAAACCACTCTAGATAATTATTACACAGCAATTTTTTAAAATTTTATTATGTTATGTTAATCACCATACATTACATCATTAGTTTTTGATGTAGTGTTCCATGATTCATTGTTTGCATATAACACCCAGTGCTCCATTCAATACGTGCCCTCTTTACACAGCAATTTTTATCAAACTCTGTTTCTTGATTAGCTTTGCTAGAGCTTTATCAATTTTATCGATCTTTTTGAAGAACTAGCTTTTGTTTTCATTGATTCTTCTCTATTGTCAAACTGTCCCTTCCTATTGTTTACCATGTATTTAATAAAGTCTAAGTTGCATAGTTTTCAATTTTTCATAGAAGTTTAAATAACCACGAATTAACATGTGTCTATAAATCAGAGCTCTTCAGTTGGAAATGAACTACAGTACAGTATTTTTTTGAAATATGATTTATCCATTAGTGCTAGATATGCAAAGAGTATCTTCCCTTAAAATCAGTCACTCTCAGTTGGCTGGATTAACCCCAGTGTGTTGTATATATTTGGGGTTGTTGATATTTTTAATTTCTATTACTTAGCAATTGTTCTTTTACATTGTATAGTGGTCAACTAGCAAAGTAGAACATTGGAGGAAGAATACAACTGTATTAAGGGCTTTCCACCATATAAAAGAGGCACAGAGTATACAATTATGATTGTATCAGAGAAAATAATTTAGATGTGCATTGTAATCAGATTGAATATCCAGGCAAATATAGTAGGGATTTTAATGCATTCATTATATACACAAAGAGAATCTATTGCAGAACCAAGGTTTTTTTAAGTTTATTCATTTATTTATTTGAGAGAGAGAGCATGAGCTGGGGGAGGAGCAGAGGGAGAGGGAGAGGACCAAGCAGGCTCCCCACTGAGTGGGGCCTGACTCAGGGCTTGATCTCAGGACCCTAGGATCATGACCTGAGCCGAAGGCAGATGCTTAATCGACTGAGCCACCCAGGCACCCTCAGACCCAAGTTTTGAATGTGCATGTTTTATCTTTTTTGGGGAATGTATAGCAAGTTTTCATGGAGATCAAATTGATATTGTTCCTAGTAGTTTTCTTTAAAAATACCTTTTATCCCCATTTCTTTTGCTTGTTTAAAATATAGTTTAATAGGGGTGCCTGGGTGACTCAGTCGTTAAGCATCTGCCTTCGGCTCAGGTCATGATCCCGGGGTCCTGGGATGGAGCCCCACATCAGGCTCCCTGCTCAGCGGGAAGCCTGCTTCTCCCTCTCCAACTCCCCCTGCTTGTGTTCCTGCTCTCACTATCTCTCTCTCTGTCAAATAAATAAATAAAATCTTTAAAAATAAAATAAAATATAGTTTAATAAGACATTCTACTCAAAATTGCAATAGAATATATGTTCCAGTAAATGTGAAATAAATATAAGCAATATATCTGACTGTACTTAAGAGAATGTCTAATGTCTTAAGGACAGAACAGCCCATTAAGGAATTATCTTCTTTATGCTTCATATAACTAATCGTCAGTTTATTTAAAAGGTTGTGCCTTAATTAGAGACCATTAGTGGACATGAATTACTGGAACAGTTTAAAGTTCTGAAGTCGTGAACTTCTCACGAGGGAGCCAAGGACTTGCAATCCTTGTTTATGGTACACTCAGAATGGCCTCATTTGGACCCACTGATCCCAAACTCAGTGAACTTAATACTCGTGTCTGTGCACTACATGTCCCTCATCGGAACAACTGTGCAGAGGCACAGGGAGCTGAGAGTAGAATCCTCAGGTCACTCTGGGGAATTACTGCTCCCTTCCTTTCAGAACAAACCAGAGCCTGTTTGAGTATACCATGAACTCAAATCCCTGGTGCACAAAACAGGTCCCTCTCATTCTGTCTTTCTGAGTTGCCCTCAATAAGAAAGGAACAGAAGTAGATGGAGTGTGAAAGTTCTCAAGTTAATTCTAAGGAAAAAAGTAGGAATGGAGGCACTGCTAAACTTGGCACAAAGCAGATTTCAACCTTAGGGACTGGAAGTTGAGAGAAAGATAATGCATGGATTTACTTATTTGGCTTTTTTTTTTTTTTTTTTTTTTTTTTTTTTTACTGTGCATGTTTGGCTGATCTAAGGCTAGAAGCCATGAGGAGGAAACTACATAGCAAATGCATTCAGCATGGTTTTGGCACATGATTCTATTCTCAGTGTTAATTGTTTAAGTAAAGCCATTGATTTCGATATGGAATAGTGTGTGAGTTTGCTCGCTTTCTCTCTCCCCCCTCATATATATCTTACATAGATAGATGTAGATGATATATATATGTATGATATATATCATATATGTGTGTGTGTGTATATATATATATATATGTATATATAGACCTATATATATATAGACAGAGATTTTTCTGTGGTGAAATTCAAAATAATAAGTGATGTATTTGTATGTATATATACATTTGCAAGTATATATGGGTTTCACAATTTATTCGCAACTAATGAATCGTTGAACTTTATACCAAAAACTAATAATGTACTATACATTGGCTAATTTAATTTAAATTAAAAAAACAAAATAAAATAAAAACCTATCTTTAGGGATGCCTGGGTGGCTCATCCAGTTAAGCATCTGCCTTCAGGTCAGGTCATGATTTGGGAGTCCTGGGATTGAGCCTCACATTGGGCTCCCCACTTAGAGAGGAGTCTGCTTCTCCCTCTCCCTCTCCCCCTCTCCATTCACATTCTCTTGTTCTCTCTCTCAAATAAAGAAATAAAATCTTTAAAAATAAATAAAATAGAGACCTATCTTTAAATTATATTAATTCACAAATACTTTGCTATTGTTATAGGGTGATAACTTGATTTTAATTCACCTTTCTTAAAATAGAATTGATTTATTTTTTAAGATTTGACTTTTGGTTAGGTTTTAGATTTATCTGTTATATAAAAATACTCAGGGAGGGCGCCTGGGTGGCTCAGTTGGTTAAGCGACTGCCTTCGGCTCAGGTCATGATCCTGGAGTCCCAGGATCGAGTCCCGCATCGGGCTCCCTGCTCAGCAGGGAGTCTGCTTCTCCCTCTGACCCTCTTCCCTCTCATGTTCTCTATCTCTCATTCTCTCTCTCTCAAATAAATAAATAAAATCTTTAAAAAAAATGCTCAGGGAAAGAGAAAATGTGGAATCACTTTTTGTATTTCTATTCTGATATGAATGTGTAAGCTTATAGATTTAAAATTGTTTATCAGTGGATGCTAATGAAATATGATAGATATCCAAGATGTTTTCATTAACAATAAAGGTTAACTGTATTAGAAGAGATCACCAGTTATGACCTGACAGGTTGAGGTGAGGCACACAGTAAGACAGGACATGAATAAGCAAGCCCTCCACCCTTTAGCAACCACCACTAATAAAATCTTGCTGCATCTAGGGCATACAAAGATTAATAAATGGATGACAGTTTTAAAAATCACCAAAGAGGAGCATAGATGGATATTTAGATCCAGAGTCATCACTGTATACTTGGAAACTGAAGGAAAAGTGTCCAAAAACACTTACACTGGAGAAAATCTCATCAGGTCCACCACTGTGGATTTATAAGCAGGTATGGAAGGAGTAGATTGAGCCCTGAATGGAGAATGTAGTGGTATAGAAATACAGTTCATATAGCTAGATAATATGAGCTGGATGCTTTCATACACTGCAGAGAAGAATATAAATTGGCTTAAACTGTATGGAAACAATTTGGCAAAACATATGAGATCCTTTGACCCCAGTAATCCTCCTTTAGATATTCAAGCTCAAAGCAAAATCAGAAATTCAAAGAAAATGCATATAAGATGACATAGATCATGGTACTGTATATTAAAATGAAAGTTAAAACAAATTAAATTCTAATAATATGATGCATTCATAGTGTGAATATATTTGCCGCCACTAACAATAGCCTTTATAAATTGTACTTAAAGAATAATTTATACCGTGTAATATTAACGGATAATGCATAAAATGACATCGTATGTCTTATGGTACAATCCTGATATGAAAATATTTAATGAGACTTTTTTAGGCACAAAGTTCAGAACCCATTCATATTACTTTAAAAAGTGTTTTGTTATTATACCTTAAACACACAAAAAAAGTGTTCTGTTAAAAGATGCATGGGATTTAGGTTCAGAACTAATAAGTCACAAATTAAATTCTAGGGACTTTCTCTGGTTTCTGGGTCTTAATGGGTCTCTTGGTCTCTGCTTTTTCTAAGCTTATCTTTGTGCATTGTCTCCACTCTTAACTCTCTTGGACTAGCTTTCTCTAATTATTCATAGTAGCTTTTCCATTATAACTTTGGATTTCACATGTTGATTATAGCTTCTCTGGCCTAAGTCTACCTAAAGTCTCCTGTTTCTGCTTAGAGAGGATGGTTCTGATTAGGCCAACTCATCTTTTTCATGAAACCAAGGCATGGGTTATTTGCCTGCCTAGGAATTGTCTGCCCTTGGGTCAGGGGCCATGTTTGCATCAATCAGTCATTCTGATCTGTGCATGAGGGCACATAGATAAACAAACGGCCTTCTCTCACCAAGCGCTATCCTCCATCACTGCCTCTCAGTCCCATCACTGGGACTACAAACTCTATGCTTTATCTAAACCAAACTTCTTATCTAAATATACCTCATCATTTCACTACTCACACTGTTAGCTTGCCTTTTCTCACTTCTTAGAATTGTCATCACTGAATTCATGATTAATTTCAAAGCCCCATCTCTTGCATGCCCCCACAAAGTCCTTTTTTTTGACTACCCTAGGAAGAATTAACACTGTCATAGCACTCTGACTTGTCTGACAGCACTTACGGTATTGTAGTTCCATTATGAGAGTAATATACATGAACTAGTGACGATAAAGAGCTTGCTTTTGACACCATTCTCTTGGGAAGTTTATGAAAGAAAACTATGAGACCATAAGTTTGTTAACATTATGACAGTGAACATAAGGGCAAAACCAGCACCCACACATATACACATTCACAAAAATCATACATACATACAACTCAACCAAATTTGGTGTTCTAACATCCTCACACATGAAAACTATCAAAGTACTATTTCTGAGCTGTGTTGTTTTCTTCCTACAAGAGACCTCATTCTACTGGTGGAAGAAGTGCTTTTACAACAACAGTGTCATGTTTTAAACAATGGTAGAAAAAAGGATCTATTTTCTGCATGAGTCAATTTCTTCAATGAATATTTCAGGCAAATGAATAAGCACTTGATTAACTCCATGCTTTGTTTCAGTGGTTTCCATGGGTGGAGTGGTTTCACCAAATTCCATGTGTAAATTGGTCAGATAGAACAAGAATTTAGATTCCCACAATCTTTTTTGGAACTTTCAAACTTCTTTTATCTCATCAGACGCACAGATTGAGTTGAGGCTTTCTTCCTAAGCCGGGTTGTCGCAACGAACCCAGGAGTCAGTAGCTTAATTTTCTACTTCTTTGCATCAAATTTTCTCTTGAAAGTGATGCATGCAATATTGAAGAATGGCAAGGAGGAGCCTCTCTGAAGTGTTAAATATTTGGTTCAGTGGGTCCTATCAGCAGGTAGGGCCTGCAGGGAACTTGTTTATCCAGCAGAACGATCTCATTATGAGGACAGTGATATAGTATAGTTTACTTCATACCCTGAAGCCATTCAAGGAAATAACTGAGTGAGTGATATTCATCTTGGCCCTGTATTGTGCTGTTGTGACTTGCAATAACTGGCAGCATATTAAAAAAGAGATCAGGGACTATAGCTACTCCATTGAATGAAGTTCTGAAATTTCAAAGCTGTTGAATTATTCAGTATTTTCCAATTTATAGAATAAAAGAATATGTGATTGACTATTTCATGGCACATTAATGGAAATAAAGGAAGAGAATGCACAGGCTTTATACATTTCACAGTTCATATTTATTTCTCATAATTTCATGGTACCCAGGTGGGTCTCTGTATAAGCCAGCGTGGCCCTTAATGTCAAATGCAAAGACAAGAACTTAACTTTGAATACTAGAGAACAATAAAAAAAGAAATATTAAAAAAACCACCTTTAGTGATGAATGATCACTAAAAGGAACCTACAACACTGCCTTTATAAGCTTCGAAATATTCGTGAATACCAGATTGAAAAATAAAGTTTGAGACCAGTGTCCCATCTTGCCCATAACAATACACTGGAAACAACATAAGCTGTAAGTTTAGAATAGAAGGGAACCCTGCTTAATGTGATATGGGTAAGATTATCAGATGCTTTACCCTATCCCTAGCAGTGCCTAGGGTACCTTGTACATTTTAGTTGAAATAATGAATCAGTGAATGCCTCCCTGCAGAGGTCACTCAAACTAAATACTGTAAAATCCCCCCGCAAATGCAAATATTTTCTGTTTGAAACATATTAAAGAAAAGAGGCATGGCATGACTACCAAGGCCATAAAGGTTCTATACCTTTGAGCTACTTGGAGCGGTATACAAAGGGGCATACAAAGGAACCTAGCTATGGCTTTTGGGTACAATACCCAAAGAAAGGATATTGAGCTGGATGAACCATGAGAAGTTATGTTCCTCTTTAAAGGTATTTACTAGTTAGCCATATAAGAAGCAAACTGCCACTTTCTGAGAATTTGAACTTGTATGTAAATAAGAACAGCTTAACTGCAACAAATGTTTTCATGAGGCAGCAACTGCTAGGCCAGAAGATTCCTCTGGCTTTTCGTTTAATCCGTATTGATAAGCAGGCTATGAAGATAATCTCAAACCAGCACTTGAGAATCTTTTAATTGCTAAGTAACATTGCATCAACTTAAATTTGCTTTGAATTTAGTAGATGTTCACATTAATAACTGTCCAGTCCAGTTTTTCATGTAAGTGCATCCTCTCAAATTTATCAGCCCTCAAAAAGTGCATACAAAATATTCACACTCAGAGGCTATTCCCTCTTAAAGGCAGGGGAAAACAAAAACAGAAACAACAAAGTCTGAGTCAATGCAATTTCTGTTGTCTAAACATAGATTTCTAATTTCTCTTTCTACAGTTACATTGTTAGTATATAAGAAAGCAACTGATTTCTGTGCATTGATTTTGTATCCTGCCACATTACTGAATTGCTATATGAGTTCTAGTAATTTGGAGGTGGAGTTTTTTGGGCTTTCCATATAAAGTAGCATGTCATCTGTGAAGAGAGAGAGTGTAACTTCTTCTTTGCCAATTTGAATACCTTTCATTTCTTTTTTGTTGTCTGATTGCTGTTGCTAGGACTTCTAGTATTGTGTTGAACAATAGTGATGAGAGTGGGCATCCTTGTCATGTTCCTGATCTTAAGGGAAAGGCTCTCATCTTTTCCCCATTGAGGATGATAGTCACTATGGGTTTTTCTTACATGGATTATATGAACTTGAGGAATGTTCCCTCTATCCCTATACTCTGAAGAGTTTTAATCAGGAAAGGATGCTGTATTTTGTCAAATACTTTTTCTGCATCAATTGAGAGGACCATATGGTTCTTCTCTCTCCTCTTATTAATGTGTTCTTTCACATTGATTGATTTGCAAATGTTGAACCACCCTTGCATCCCAGGGATAAATCCCACTTGGAACAGAATAGACAGCCCAGATATGGACCCTCAACTCTATGGTCAAATAATCTTCGACAAAGCAGGAAAAAATATGCAATGGAAAAAAGACAGTCTCGTCAATAAATGGTGCTGGGAAAATTGGACAAGTATATACAGAATAATGAAACTTGACCATTCTCTAACACAATGTGCAAAGATAAACTCAAAATGGATGAAGGACCTCAATGTGAGACAGGAATCCATCAAAATCCTAGAGGAGAACATAGGCAGTAACCTCTTTGACATCAGCCACAGCAACTTCTTTCAAGATACATCTCCAAAGGCAAGTGAAACAAAAGCAAAAATGAACTTTTGGGACTTCATCAAGATAAAAAGCTTCTGCACAGCAAAGGAAAGACCCAACAAAACAAAGAGGCAACCCACAGAATGGGAGAAGATATTTGCAAATGACACTACAGACAAAGCACTGATTTCCAAAATCTGTAAAGAACTTCTCAAGCTCAACACCCTAAAAACAAGTAATCAAGTCAAAAAATGGGCAGAAGGCATGAACAGACACTTCTCCAAAGAACACATACAAATGGCTGACAGACCCATGAAAAAATGTTCATCATCATTAGCCATCAGGGAAATTCAAATCAAAACCACATTGAGATACCACCTTACACCAGTTAGAATGGCAAAAATTGACAAGGCAAGAAACAACAAATGTTGGAGAGGTTATGGAGAAAGGGGAACCCTCTTACACTGTTGGTGGGAATGCAAGTTGGTACAGCCACTTTGGAAAACAGTGTGGATGCTCCTCAAAAAATTAAAAAGAGAGCTACCCTATGACCCAGCAATTGCACTCCTGGGTATTTACCCCAAAGATACAGACATAGTGAAAAGAAGGGGCACATGCACCCCAATGTTCATAGCAGCAATGTCCGCAATAGCCAAACTGTGGAAAGAGCCGAGATGCCCTTCAACAGATGAATGGATAAAGATGTGGTCCATATATACAATGGAATATTACTCAGCCATCAGAAAGGATGAATACCCAACTTTTACATCGACATGGATGGGACTGGAGGAGGTTATGCTAAGTGAACTAAGTCAAGCAGAGAAAGCCAATTATCATATGGTTTCACTCATTTGTGGAACATAAGGAACAGCATGGAGGACATTAGGAGAAGGAAGGGAAAAATGAAGGGGGGGAAATCGGAGGGAGAGATGAACCATGAGAGACTGTGGACTCCAAGAAACAAACTGAGGGTTTTAGAGGGGAGGGGGGTGGGAAGATGGGTTAGCCCGGTGATGGGTATTAAGGAGGGTACGTATTGCATGGAGCACTATCTTAAGTTTCTATCATGATTCATGGAACACTACATAAAACAAATGATGTACTGTATGGTGACTAAAAAATAATAAAATAAAATAAAATAAATAAACATAGATTTCTCCTCACCATGATTAAAGAATGCCTGAGCTTGTCAACACAGCCTCTAAGGTAAAGTTTAAGGTTCAAGGAAACCTTCTATATTTGATTTTTCCACCTGTTCTTGGCTCTTTAAATATGCATGAAAAGATACAAAGTATTCCCCATGATTTGTTTTCTGAATTTATTACCACTTTTTAAAGGCAGAAGTCTGATAGTGCTTATGAAAATACTATATAAATGAGGGAGTTCTATATAATTGAAATGAACTCTTAATTTTACACCCATGACAAAAATGAGAAACAGATCCTGAGAAAGGTGCACAGATACTTGCTTGTAATACCATGAACAAAATGCAGTGTCAGCAGATTCCCATCATGACAAACACATGATTATACATATAAATGTAGATGAACACCCAGTTGTGTATAAAGCTAATATGTGTACAGCCTATTATGCATTTTCTTGAGACCTCTTCTACAGTGATAATACAAAACTTAGCATCACTAAAAAGAAGTCTCTGACCTTTTTTAAAATTTTCACTTAGAAATTTACATGAAGGAACAGTATACAAATTGTGTACTTTTGTGCAGTTTTCCCCTTAATTTTTGCACTAAGTTAATCAAATAGACAATGTGTGATATTATTCTTTTGAAAGCAAATGCATATTAAAACACACTAGGCTTCATTCCCATTTCTTTTTAATGTTTCTCTGATTTTAGGAGACTTGAATGCACAACAGAGCTCACAGTATGGAAAAGATACACAGACATACTTTTGTTGCACTGACTAGACAATGCAAGCAATAGCATTCTGCTGTAAACACTTGTGATAAAAGCAAAAAAAAAAAAAAAAGTTTTGTAAGCTAACAAATAAGTGTACCCCAACCACACTTGCCAACTTCCATCTCAGACCTGTTTCTGCCCCTTATTTCCATTAGTGATGTCACAATTCTGTTGGGAATCCTGGTTTGAAATGGCAGCCATCCTTGACTCCTTCTTCATATCTCCTGTCTGATTAATCTCCCCATCCTTTTGATTCTACTCTATAATTTCCCCCACATTTCTTTTTCATATCACTCCCCACTTCTTTTCTTCACCTCTACTATTTTAAGAACTAAGTGGTCTCCTTGCTCCTAGTTGAGTCTTTTCAGTCCATCCTTGATATTGCCACTAGAGAGATCTTCTAAAATGTAGATCAGATAATACCACTTCCTTCACAGATATTTCCTGCTGTCTACATTGACTAGAGCAGTGGTTCATCTCAGAAGCATCACCTGGGAACTTTCTAGAAATATAAGTTCTTAGTTCCTAACCAACATTTTCTGAATCTGGAACTCTGTTGGTGGAGCCAAACAATCTTGTCTTTTAACAACTCTTCCACATGATTCTTTCACACACTAAAATTTGTAAACTACTGGGCTAGTGGATTAAGTTCAAGGTTCTTGGCCTGGTGTCTTGTCAAACCCACCTTTCTGATCTTATTTTCACCAGGTTACACTCTTCTCCTCCCCACCCCATTACACCCTTTCAGAACCTTATCCTTTACTGCCCTAACGGGGATATCTCATGAGTTGAAATTTTCCCTTCCCAATTACCAAGTTTTAAATTGAGGCACAATTCAAATTCCATCTCTTTCTAAATTCTTTTTGATCTTCCCAGTCAGATTTCTGCTCCATTAATGTATGTAAAAAAAAAATAGAAAAGAGTTTGGGCTTGAGATAAAATAAACCTCTTGCTCTGTGTTTCCTCAGCAGTGCTATCTGTATTGTTGAAATTTCTCCATTCTGTTTTTGATATATATAGTTGTTGACCTGTCTTTCCTCACTAAAGATGGTTTCTTCAGAGTCAACACTTTCAGGAGTCTTTGTTGTAGAACAGTGAGTTGCATATAGTAGGTGGTTGATAACCGATGTGAAATCACCCCCGAAACATGATTCGAATGCTAATGCATGTTGATTTCATTTGTTCATTGCTGCAAACAATAGCCCATTTATAACTTGCAATCGTTACAAATAGAATTCTGTTCTGATACATTTTCTAAAACAAGGTTAAAGTAAATATGCACCTTAAACCTTGTTACTCTGTTTAAAGGATCATTTTGCAGGGTGGGTGTCCTGCCATCCAACAGGCCTTTCCCTGTGAGGCTAAATTGGAAAAGAGATTAAATTTGTTCACTGTTTATTTGGTTTGTTGCTCATCATGTTGTTATTTCATCCAGCATCAAAAAGTGTCCCATAGGTATAAAATTCCTAAAACTGGCAATACTTTTTGACCTATCTCTATGCACATAGCCTTATCTATTTTGTGGCCCGAATAGAAGGATTTTGTGGAGATACACTTGAACTAAGTAAATAGTGTAATAAATAGTATGCCTAATGAATGTAAAACAGAATGCATTGTTTTTAGTGAATCGACAAGGATTTACTGAGTTCTGAACTATGTTCAGTTCTATGGAATAAAATTGTTCTGAGTCAAAAAAATTGTATTGCTTTGCAGTATTACAAAAGGAAGGGAAAATGCATAGTGTTAATTTTTTCTAAATTAGTAAGGTTAAAAATACCTAGAAACAATAGTTGTGAGTAATACACATTTCCAGTACTGATTTAAGTGAATGTTTATTCAGTTGATCACAATGGTAAGCAAATATAGATATGGAAATAACTATGGTTATCTAATTAGAGATATATTAGATTTACATTTATGGATGATGATAGATAGATAGATAGAGAGATATAGGCATGGATATACATAAAGACCCATTTCCCAAAGTATCCACAGTTCAGTGATGAATGAAAAACATGTAAGCAAATATTTATCCACTAATGTTTCATGTTAAATAGAGAACACAGAAGAAATAAACAATTGAAAGATAAAAAAAATCTTTAAATTGAGATTGCTCTACCCTTGAAAGATGGACCATATGCATCAATTCCTTATGCTCAGAATAATAACAACAACAAAAGAATGCAGATTTTCTTGTAGTAGAGTGTGTGTCAGCTTGTGTTCACCCAAACAGTGGGACTTTTCCTATTCCTATTCTGTGTGAGAATGGCAAAGAACATCTACTATATTGCAGGTACTGTGTTAGGCACTTCCTCATACCATTTTTAAACATGAAGAAAAGAAAAAGATTCAAAGACCATATGAGTCTTAAGCAGAATTTACTCCCATGCAAGGCATGGATACTATGATCCAACACAGAGAAATGGGGTTTTCAGAGGAACTGTTAGAAAATGGCATGGAAAAAAATTGACCACATATCTGTATGCAAGGAAAAACAATCCCTATGAAGACTATTTCCCAGGTGAAAGGCAAGTGTGGGCCTTAAAAATGGCAAAGCCAGAAGATTTCACAAGGAAAACTGATTTGTGAGTTTGCACAAGCCTTGGGGGCCACTTCAAGGTTTGACCATTTTACTGGAGGTTGGCCTAGGTGATTGCCAAACCCCTAGTCCACCTGTTGACCCAGATAGTACAGTTGAATCACACACCGCACACCATCCAAGTTTACCATCTAGCTGTTTTCCTGACCATTTATCTGAGAGGTGACTGCTTTCCAGGGCCCTGACTGCTCACTGTCTGCCATCCGTCACTCCTTCCAGGGCATGCAGCAGGCTCAAGCACAAGCCTAAGGTGAAATGAGATTTCCTTTATCAACACTAGAACAACCCCACAGGTAGTTTTTCAACATGGAGAAATGAAGGCCCTGAGAGCTTTGCTGACTTGCTTGACCTTGATGTGGCTGGGATTTGAACTTGGGTCTGGTTTTCCTAACTCTGTCTTCATTAACAGGCATGTCCATACAGAGAATGACAATTAATGTTTTTCATGGTGAATGAGTCACATGTAGATCCCAGAGCCCTTTCTGGTTAAATTATGTTCAGAAGAACTTCATTGTTTTGTTTTCCATCTTTATGTGGAGTATATCCC
This sequence comes from Zalophus californianus, assembly GCF_009762305.2. NCBI lineage: Eukaryota > Metazoa > Chordata > Mammalia > Carnivora > Otariidae > Zalophus > Zalophus californianus. The sequence continues at coordinate 104,663,119 of NC_045612.1, read as the reverse complement.
TCTCTTTTCTTTATCAGCCAGTTTGATTATCCAGAAAAGCTCATCCACTAATCAGCCTGGATTCAAATATGTACTGAGTCCCCGTACAATTCATGCTCTTCCTGGAGTCTCAAAATGCAACATTATCTGGAAATAGAGTCTTCGCAGATGTAATTAGTTAAGATAAGGTCATACTGGAGAAGGGTGACCCCTAAATACAGTATCATTAGTGTCATAAGAAGAAGAGAAGAGATACACCAACACTGAGAGAATGTTGTGTGAAGACAAAGGAAATGTTGGGAGTCCCAGGAAACTCTAAGGATCACCTTCTGTCACCAGAAGCTAGGAGAAGGACATGGAGCAGATTTTCCCTGCTGACACCTTCATTTATAACTTCTAGGCTTCAGAGCTGTGAAAGCATACATTTCTGTTATTTAAGCTCCTCAGTTTGTGGTACCTTCTTATAGCAGTGTGAGGAAAGCAGTACGCAATGTTTAATGTACATGGTGACGATGATTTAAGGTAGACTTCAGTGTGGCCATGTGAATGTGTGGGGCGCCAGCCACAGAAGAGTGACACTCCCAGGAGATGACAAGAAAATATCCAGAGGAGGTCCTCTAGTGACAAAAACAATAAGTGGTGCTGCATATTGAGTAGCTCTCTTCCTACTTTTTACCTTGAGTCTGGGAAAAGATGATGACTCTTTGTCTCTTCCAGATGAGGAAAGGCCCTGAAGGATCTGGCCACTCTCTTTCCCACTCCCTTCCTCCATATATCCCAGCCTTCCCTCTCTTCTGTAAACATATCTGGTGCATTCCCATCTCAGAACCTTGGTTTTGAATCCTGATGTCCCACGCAATTGCCCAGCTGACTCTCTGCTCAAATGTTAGCTCCTCAAAAAGCCCTTCTCTGGCCACTGTATAAAGAGCACCATGGACACTCTGGCCTCTTGCTATGCTTTATTTTTGCTTCTGAATACATTATATTGGTATGGTTCTTGTTTTTCTTCTCTGAGAGAGCTGGAACTTTGTTTTGTTCACTACTCTACCCCCAGCACCTAGAGTGTTCCCTGTCCTACAGTGTGTGCTGAATAAATGAATGAATGATGTAACCTGAGGCACAAAGAGATTAACTGTCAACTTCCCAAGGCCTCACTGAACTCAAGATTGATTTCTTTCTGACTTTATACAGATGAGGTAGCTCAGAAATAAGTCCAAAGTTCTGGAAGAAGTACAACATGACATAATAATGTAAAATTGAATTGATTTATGGAAGCAGTAGGACCTAAAAGCACTACACTTGCAGATGTATATATGCTTGTGCTTCCTTTGGGGTGCATGGCTGGTTAGGAAGGGCTACTATTTTAGTTCAAGAGCCATTCAGGGGACATTATGGGTCCCTGTTGATCACAGAGTAGTGAACTTGTAAGCAGAGATGTTCAGTGAATATTTACGTTGAGGTATAGAGGGTTCCCTGCTAGCCAAAAGCACAGAACTCCTTAAACCCATATGAGAATGCAAGGAGAGGGAATCAAGAGTTAGTGTTGCTGACTCCCCTTTAGAAGCCAGGAATCTATTTGTCCTTCTTTTCTTTCTGAAAATATAAAACCCTGACTTTCTTTTGCCCTGAACAAGGGATTTATTTTATCGAACCAGGAAAAATATACAGATATATTAAATCATCAAAGAAAAATTTGTGTGTGGCAAAGACCAAGGCCAGATTGCTATTTCAACCCAGAGATGTGCTGTTTGGGCTTGGCTTTGATGTTCCTCTCCAAAAAGGATAAAAATCCTATCCATAGTTGCTCTAGATTCTAGAGTTCTGGGAATATGGTAGCATTTCTGGTGACCCCATGGCAAATGAACTGTTGGTTCTGAGCAGCTGTCAACACTGAAAGCTGATTTTAAGCATGCTTTACATAAACCCCATGTTGTTCACTGAGATGACTTCTCTCTCCTTATTGGATGATATGGGAAAATACTGGGCCATTGTCACTGTTTGTTGTTGGGCCACAGGCAGTAACTCTAGAGTCGCTCTTGACATTATCCAGTAAAGGAAAAGATAACAGCAGTTACGAAAGAGTAAATACAAAATACTGCTGTGGTTTGTAATGGACCAGGGGTTGTCATAGGTGAGAAGAGAGGGATTAGGAGCTTGAGGGGCTGCTATGGCTGAGCTAAAAGGGGTCCCAAGTCAGCCAACATATCCCTTTACCATGCCTTAGGAAGCTTCACTGCCTTATTTTGCCTTTATGGCAGGTACAGACTCAATTGCTTTCCTCAGCTGTGGGAAGCTTACCTGTAGAGTGGAGCCAAAGGAAGTGGAAAACCTTGTGTTAACACAGTCTTTCGGAGGGGGGTGGGGGGATGGGTCAGCCCGGTGATGGGTATTAAGGAGGGCACGTTCTGCATGGAGCACTGGGTGTTATACGCAAACAATGAATCATGGAACACTACATCAAAAACTAATGATGTAATGTATGGTGATTAACATAACATAATAATAAATAAATAAATAAATAAATAAATAAAATCTAAAGGAAACAAACAAACAGAAAAGACAATAACAAAGGGGTGCCTGGGTGGCACAGTTGCTTAAGCTTCCGTCTCTTGGTTTCAGCTCAGGTCCTGATCTCAGGTCCTTATTTCAGGGTCTTGATCTCAGGGTTGGGAGATCGAGCCCTATATTGGGCTCTGCTCAGCACAGAGTCCGCTTGAGATTTTCTCTCACCCTCTCCCTTTGCTGCTTTTTCTCTCTCTCTCTCTAAAATAAATAAATAAATAAATCTTTTTTTTAAAAAAAAGATAATACCAAAATGAATGGATTGAATTATAACGTTAAATAAAAAGATTTTGAAATAGAGCAAAATAGGTATGATAAATCCAGTCAGAGATTTAGGGTGATAAATGGTGGCTGTGACAATTTTCACACTCACTTATCAGATGAGTGGTACTTATACTGATGCTCTGTTTTTGTAATTTGAGACAAAAAGTACGTAAACTATACCTGGTGCTCAGTTAAAGAAACAGTGCATAGAGTTAATAAAATCTTAGCTTATGTAGTGAAATAGGCTCTGATATAGATGGCTATTGTAAAAGGAGGCTATGAAAGAATTTTTAAAAATCTATTTAAAATTTAGTATAAACCTTATAAATGTATTATTTGATCCAGTAATTACACTTCTGGGATTCTTTCTTGAGGAAATAATACTTTTGTTTTTCTTTCTGGAGTGCAAAGTTGTGGAACATTGGATATAAAGTTGTTTTATCATGGAATTACTTAGAACAGTCAAACCTAGGGGAAAGACTTAAAGTCAACTAACAGTAGAAGAATTAAGTAAAGTATAATGAGCGTTATTATAGAATACTATGCAGTTATTATGAAATATTCAATAAAAATCATGATATAAAATTTTATATGTCATCTCAACTGGGAAAAGAAATTGAGTAAACAAAAGGCTAGATCATGGATGAAATGTTATTCTCTTTTTACTCTCTTATAGTTTCCCTTTTTTCTTTTTAATCATTAGAAAACAAATACTTGGGGGCACCTGGGTGGCTCAGTAGTTAAGCGTCTGCCTTGGGCTCAGGTCATGATCGCAGGGTCCTGGGATCGAGCCCCGCATCGGGCTCCCTGCTCGGCGGGAAGCTTGCTTCTCCCTCTCCCACTCCCCCTGCTTGTCTTCTCTCTCTTGCTGTCTCTCTCTGTGTCAAACAAATAAATAAAATCTTAAAAAAAAAAAAAGAAAACAAATACTTGAAAGAAAGTAAATCCTTACCAAGTACATGCTATACAGTGCATGGGTTTTGGGGTATCAGGAATACCTGCCAGAATTTGGAGGCTAAGATACGATGGAGGGTTAAGTCCACTAACAGTATCCTACTTTTCCTTGGTACCAGCTGTCCCTGATGAAAAGGGAACCGTATCTCAGAAGAAATTTGGTAACAACCGACCAAGGTCTGCACCCACCTGAAAATGACCTACGTTGAGAGGGGGATACATGATAACTTCCAGGTTTCAGGCTTTGCTAGACAAAGGGTAGTCTAGAAATTGGATTTCTGATCATTGGCAGAATCTCTTGAGTAATATCAATTCTTACCACCCACATAAATCTCTTCAAAGTATTTGAAAGAGCTCTTCCTCAATTGTTACATTGTACATATATTTGAAGGGCCCAAATCTGGAAACATTCCACCCCAGAAAAACATAATCCAGAAAGGAGACATGAGGACAAATTGTTGCATAAACCAATGCATGCTATAAAGGTTAGCTTGCATTGTATTTTGCTCTTGTCATTGATGCTGATAATTTGGGTGCATCTCTGCCAGCATTGCCAGTTTTCACTTATGAAGTCCATATTTGGCAAAGATAGCAGCCAGTGCAGATAAAGTACAGCATTTGCCTAATTAAAATCTAGCCTCAGCCTTTTTGTTCAGTGTATGTGATAGCTTATGTGCATGGCCTACACTTGCCTTAAATAAGTTCATGTCTCACGTTTGGGTTTTTCCAAGCACACTAGGGCTAGAAACAAATGATGCCGACGTGACAGTATATAGATTTTAGGTCTGTGAGTCTTTTTTAAAAGAAAATTCATTACATTTTTATTGCCTAAAAACTTTAAATGAGGAAATTATAAAAACATTTCAAAGATCCCACCCCTTGACAGAAATGATGTAGATTTTTTTGTTGATTGGGAGAGGTATTTCAGTCTATGACAAAAGATACGAGTTGCGGAGTGCACTGACATTAACTCCTCTCCCTGACTGCTTGTATTCAGTCACATACTCCTGCCAATTTTACCTCCTAAAACTTTCTCAGATCTACTCCATTTCTCCTTCTTTACTACCACTGCCCAACTTCAGCCCTTCAATAACATCACTCTCCTGGCTAAAACCTTATATCTCTACCTAAAAATACAGCCAGCATGGTGCATCTAAAACTGTTAGACTGGTCCCAACACACTGCTGGTTAAAACTCTTTATATCTCCCCCATCGCCTTCACAATGAAGCCAAACATTTGTTTACATCTCATAAAAGTACCTCCACGATTTGTCTTTGCTTACTTCTTTGCCCTCATTTCTTACTGTTTTCTGCTTTGAACTTGTTTCTATATCACAAAGCCTGCAGAATTCTGCTACCTGTTATTTCTTTGTCTTTGTTTTTGTGTTCACTTCCAAAGTCAATAACTGCCTATTCTTTGTATGGCTAGCTTCTTAACTTCTGAGAGGCATCTCAAATATTTTCCCTTTATGGAACATGTTCTTGGAGCCCTCTGCATTTCTTAATCAGTATATTTCCGAAGTGTGATTTTAATTTGTCAGTCTCTCCTATTAGACTGTGAGCTCCTTGAAAACAAGGGCTCTGTCTGTCTGTCTTGGTCTCTAGCCCCTAGGGCAGAAACTAGGATGAAGGTGGTTCTCATTATATGAAGATATAATTGTGTTAGATCAGCTTTCCTAGAATAGAGCCCAAACAGGGTTTTTGATGCTCAAAATTGATCGAGTGCTCTTCAGGAAAATCCTAAAAGGGAGGGAGGGAAGCAGAATAGGAAAGGCTAAAGAGCTGAGGGAAGAGGTCACAGGTAAACTGTAGACTTAGCCTGGTCCACACACACAGGAGCTCTGGCACATAAACTGCCCTATTGGGATGTCCCTACTTGATGCAAAGGAGTGGCCTTTTGTACACTCACATAAGTCAGTTATTGGCAGTGGGCACACGCAAGGGGATGTAAATTTCCCAACAGGATGGCTCTTGTCAATCAAGGGTAATTTTTAACAAGGAGACAACTGTGAGCTGTTAGCCTGAATTACTCACAGTAGCCAGAGAATGGATACGTTAGCTTAGTAAAGGGGATCAGGTTGGGGCATCTGTTACATTATCATAGATATCTTTATCATTTATAATTATTACAATGTACCTACCCAAGTAGATACTTTAAGATTAATAGAATTTGCCTTTTTATAAGTAAAGTCTTATATTTTCATATTAGAATGTAGTTTGTGTAAGGTCAACACATGGTTAGATTTTTTTTTTTTTTTTTTTTTTAGGAACACAGCCTTCAAGCTTGTTACCATGGAAATATCAGTAATAGTGACTTAATTAAAAATCCTCTCCCTAATCTCATTTGAATATATTTACATTATGTAGTCTATGTAGCCTTTGTTCATGAAGTGCTAATCAGTATGAACTCCTTGTAAAGGAATTTGTTCTGAATCTTAATTCCATCACTGCCTTCATCTAAGTTCCCAAAATATTATGGGTGGCAACAAAAGTGAATGAATATGGGGCTTCCTACTCCTTCCCTCCTTTATGACTTTATGGATTCATAACATCCCATGGACTGTGAGGGACTATGTACTGCAGAGGGGCCACTGGACTAGAGCACTTCCATGGAAGCCTCTCATCAAGGAAGGAGAACACTAAGAGTAAAGTTTTGGGAGAGGCTTATAGAAGGGTGTATTATTCTGAAAGAAAAACAGATTAAATGCTATTGGTCTACCCAATTACCTGATGATAGTTTTAAAAAAAATAATAATAATGGTGACTTACATAATGGGATTAACGTTGTCTAGAAAGGTACTTTGGGAATGATTGTTTCCAAATGAGCAGAGCTTGTGTGCTGAAGTAAGGAAAAACTAAACATATCCGTAGTGATTCCGGTCATCAAGATTTGGGTTTTAAGTTATCACATTTTCTTTTAAGATTTGAGATGTCCTGCTACATAAGATTTAAAAAAAAATGCTTTGTGGCTATATAAGAAAAATGTATTCATAAGGAGATGCATACTCAAGTATTGCAGGATGAAATGTCATTATGTCCTAACTTATTTTCAAATGGTTTAGGAAAAAAAAAAAAAAAGAGTAAGACAGAGAGTCTGTGTGTAAATGAGGCAAAATATTAAAGGTAAAAAAAAAATCACTCTTCACTTACTTCATTTATTAAAATGCTTTAATTAGGGTGCCTGGGTGGCTCAGTTGGTTAAGTGACTGCCTTCGGCTCAGGTCATGATCCCGGAGTCCTGAGATCGAGTCCCACATCGGGCTCCCAGCTCAGCGGGGAGCCTGCTTCTCCCTCTGACCTTCTCCCCTCTCATACTGTTTCTCTCTCTTTCTCTCTCTCTCAAATAAATAAATAAAATCTTTAAAAAATAATAAAATGCTTTAATTATTGAAGAAAGACATAAGCTCATCATTTATTTAAATGTGTTTATCCAAGTAACTTGAAAATATCTTGGATTACTTTAATATTATTTGACATCCTTCCCAAAAATGTATTAAAAACATGTTACTGATTTTATAGTTTACTTTTGAACATCATACATTAAGCTCAATGGTAGTAGAACTTCCTAAGCCGTAGATCCTACATCTGTTTCCATATTAAAATGAACATATAAGGTGTCTCTGACATCCAAGGTGCTATTATTTCTTCATTTTACCTCTGCCTTTTCCTTGTCTTATGACTCTGTTTGAAACTTCTTCTTGATTGTTAGTTAAGTAATGAGTAACTTTATTTTTTTTAAAGATTTTTTTTGAGTATTTTCTGCACCCAACATGGGGCTTGTACTCAACAACCCCAAGACCAAAAGTTGCATGCTCTACCAACTGAGCCAGCTAGGTACCCCTGAATAACTTTAATTTTCAGAATATTTATGGTTTTCTTTCAACTTTTTTCTGAGTAAGTATATTCTAAAAGTATATGCTAGTATCTCTTTCCCCAGTGCAACTCTCCCTCTGTTCTCTTTATCTAATTTGTTACTAACTTTTTAGAATTTTCTTGACTATTTTTGTTTTTCGCTTTAAGCACTTTGCTTTATCTTACAAATCTTCTGGGAGTTTGAATAATTTTATCTCCCTGTTTATACTGCTACCTTGAAGGTGTTTCAGCCTTTTTCACTGGCAGAGATGTCTTCTGTGACAGATGGCCTCAGTTACAATAACTTGATTCTAGAATTGTATAATTCATATAGTGGTAGAACAAGATGATTTCATGCTTATCACCAGAATTATAACTATTTAAAATAAAATCCCGCCTAGGATTTATTTCATGCAGTGGGATAAATGTACAAAATAATGTTGACAAATATCACATATATTCATAAAACCTTCACATCTCTGTGTACAATTCTGTCATCCCATTTAGTGGGTGTGTCAGCTCTGCAGCAGTCACTGACAGAAATCATGGCAATAACTTTGACATTGATGTCCACCAAGTTTCTAGTGCATTTACTCTACACATTAACAAAATACAACTCTTTGATAGGAATTTTAGACCAAAATTTGGTAATTGAAATTAACTAAAGAATGTTGTGAAATTGAAAATACCTTAATTAGAAAACAAAACATCATGTTGGTAGGGAGAATGAATTCTAGGGCCAGACACAGCTGGGTGGGAATCCTGGCACTGGTGTTGAGTTTCTTCAAATGTAAAATTTAGTTATTAACTTATTTACTCATTCAATCATTCATTCCAGTACTGTGTGTTGAGTTAGTAGGCAGAGTTCCAGACACTGAGGCTAAAGAAGTAAGTTAGAAGGACAAATTCCCTGACCTTAAGGGGCTTCCATTCTACAGGGGAGTCAAAGCAAACAGAAAGTGGGTACATAATGTAACATCAGATAATAATAAGTCCTATGAAAAATACTGATGCAGAATCTGGAATAAGGGATCAGGATAAGAAGCTGGTGTTTCAGACAGGGCAGTTACAAAAGACCTCTTCAAGTAGGTGATATTTGGAGGAATGGAGGGAGGAAGCCACGCAGTTGGTGAGAAAGCTTCCATGTTGGGGTCCCTGGGTGGCTCAGTTGGTTAAGTGTCCGATTCTTGGTTTCTGCTCAGGTTAGAATCTCAGGGTCATGAGATTGGGCTCCACACTTAGCACAGAGTCTGCTTGGGATTCTCTCCCTCTCCCTCTCCCTCTGCCCCTCCCCCTGCTCAAACACTCTCTCTTTCTCTCTAAAATAAAAAATAAATAAAATCTTAAAAAAAAAAGAAAAAAGTTCCCATGTAGAGAGAATAGTTAGTTCAAAAGCCTTAGTGGATGTTTTTGTGAAGGGTAAATGAAAATCTGTAAACTCAGCCATAGTTAAGTGCTCATTAGATGTGAGATATTATTTTAAGATAAGAAATGCAGAAATTCTATAGGTCATGTGTCTTCTTTGCTCTAGTAATGCATGTCTTCCTTCTCATCTTGATTATTTTCCTTCTCTTGAATCCTACATTATTCATCTAAGCAAGAAATACACCATTTCTCTATGATAATGATAATGGGGATACACCTGTTTTGTGGGGACCTGTTGTTTTGTGTGTGTGTGTGTGATAAAAAAAATGGTGTCAAGATGCCATTTGGAAGGTGGTGCTTCCAAGACACCCAGAAAAACCCAACCAGCCCCCACCCCCATCAGCCACATTTTCCACCATGGTTTCTATTTCAAACTTCCATTGAAGCAGAGCAAAGTGACTATCTACCTCTGTCTCTGGCTGTGAAACCATTACCAGAGGTTGACCTACTTCTGTTGTATTTCTTTTTGCCTTATTTGGCTGTAAAATATTTATTTTTGATTTTGTCATTTAGTGTCCAATCAGAGATAAAACACACACCAATTTGAAGAAGGAAAGTTTATATAAAGAAGTATTAAATGTAACAGCATTGGAGTGATAAAGGATTGGCTAGTAAGAAAGAAAGATGTGTTAGTCTTCTCAATCTGCCATAACAAATCACCATAACCTGGAAGGCTTACACACAGAAATTTATTTCTCATGGTTCTGGAGGCTGAGATGTCTAAGACCAAGGGCTAGCTGATTTGATTTCTACTGAGAGCCCTCTTTCTGGCTTATAGATGGCGGCCTTCCACTGTGTGCCCACATGGCCTCTTCTCTGTGAGCCCCATCCCATGGAGGAAGGGAGGGAGGGAAGAAGGGAGAAAGAGACAGAGGGAGAGAGAGAAGCTTTCTGGTGTCCTTTATAAAAGCACTAATCCCTTTATGAGGGCCCTGCCCTCAGGACCTCATCGAAACATAACTGTCTCCCAAAGACCCCACCTCCAAATACAATCACATTGGAGGTAAGTCTTAAACATGTGCATTTTAGGACATAAACATTCAGTCCATAGCAAAAGAGAGCCCTAAAGACTAGAAGAATTGCTCTCATTTTATAAAACCCTGTGGCCGAGAGAGCATCCAAGGGAAAGCACCCTCCATCCTCCCACCTCCAGAACCGAGATCCAAACCTTACTAGCAAAGTACTTGGCTTACTGAATGGTAGACATCACTGAGGTGCCACAGTGGCAGAATGTGTTGGAAATCTGCCCTCTGGAACTTAGAGATTCACCTTCTGAGGTGCCTGGGAAAGCTCTTCATGGGAAGGTGCCTTGCCTGAAGCTCTGATAAAAAGTCTCCAAGCCGCTGGCTACTGTGCACACAGAAGCTGTATCCTGGAGAAGCAGGAGTCAGGTGCTGGAAAGGTCTCACTCACGGCAAGAACCTTCCAAGGAAGCTTGCTGGAATCAGGGAGAAAAACCCTTTCCTCCTTCAGCACCTCTCCAAAGCCCTCTACTAACAAAGCTGTGCTGCCAGCTAGCAAAAGAGAAACATTTCAAAGGCCCAGATCCATTGTCAAAAAAACAAGCAAAAAAAAAAAAAAAAAAAAGTGGATTTAGAGTAAAAGGCAATAAACTAAAAACCAATCAATTGCACTGATACAAACTAAAATAAACAGCAGCAGGAGCAAACTAAGTGATGAATATATTGTTTATTAGCAGGGTAAACTACTGCTCAGTGCCCTTCTGAGTTTTATCCATTGCTGCATGCTCTATGCCTCGAGTAGAATGTGGTTCAGTACAGATGCCCAATAAATATTTGTTGAATGAATAAATGAATGAATGAACTAATTGGTTCACTTTTTTCTCTAACGTTTTCTTTCTCTCTCTCTTCTGTTCACTATAGCTGATGGATGCACAGATTGGTCTGTCGATATCAAGAAATACCAAGTTTTGGTGGGAGAGCCTGTTCGAATCAAATGTGCACTCTTTTATGGTTATATCAGAGCAAATTACTCCCTGGCCCAAAGTGCTGGACTCAGTTTGATGTGGTACAAAAGCTCTGGTCCTGGAGACTTTGAAGAGCCAATAGCCTTTGATGGAAGTAGAATGAGCAAGGAAGAAGACTCGATTTGGTTTCGGCCAACGCTACTGCAGGACAGTGGTCTTTACGCCTGTGTCATCAGGTATTCTTTTAATTCTATTACTGCTGAATCAATTAAATCATATGCTGCTTTCTTACACTTAAATTTTGCTGCTATCCCTTTCACCTAAAGGTTTTGTCTCAATATTTGTGTGTGTTGCTGCTTTCTAAAATTTAGAACCTAAATCATAAAAAGATGGGATTGGAATTTATACTGAGGCATTATTTCTGGCTTATGGAGAAAAAAGATACCATCTGGGTATCTACTTATGTTGCCAGAAATTTCTAAGGACTATGAAATAAAATTTATAGAGGAGGTGAAATGTTACAAATAAAATGTAAGCAAAGACTTGCAGAAAGGATGCATAGTTTATCGCTAAATGGGTTGTAACATTTTGTTATTGCCCTTCACAGACAAACAGAGCGCAGATACCTCCGGTTTGCACACATCCGTAAAGATGATTTAGGTAAACGTGTGTATGTGCTCTAGAAGGCAAAGGCGGCGTTGCCGTGCGAGGGAAGAAGGCTGTGTTCCCGATCATTTTGTTCACTAAAAGTGCTGGGTCAATAGAGAAATTTTCCTGGGTCCCTTAGGGCCAAAGAAAAATTAATAACAAAGGCTGTGCCTTTATCCACAAAGAAACTCATCACACATCCATATGTCTTTGTCTGCTTGTAGAAGAGACAGAGGTAGTTTGCTTACTGATAATGCACTGAAACAGTATTCATGTAACACATTCGTGGTTAAAAAATCTTAGTTTAAGTATTTAGCCCTTCATGGATTGTGAATCACACCCTGCATGAATGATTGTGGATGTCATTAGATTATAAGAGCATTGGCAAAACAGGGCGCAGGCATATAGAGGGTGTGCTTAAATCTTTGTCTTTCGGCATTTTGGTTTATTAAGAGAAATTAAGCCAGATCTAATGCAATAGATTCTCAGTTTGGAGGAGGTCTCAGTGTCTTTTTCAAATCAAAATTGGACTTCCACTTCTGAAACTCTGATCTGCAGCTCTCACTCCACTGTTTGAGGATCATGCCTCCCCCTCACTTTCCCCTACAAGAGTTAGCTTTATGCTGCGTCATGGCCACAGGTGCGTTAGGACATTAAAATCGGTCAGAGCCACATTAAGAGTTAAACTTAACTCTTAACCACGTAGGAGTTGTTAACATTAACAACATACAGGTTAAAGTTAATTTTGGAAAATATAAATGAATGCAAATAAAATTGTGCTTGGGAAAAATGTCTGATGCACTACAAAAGGACAAATGCATCATTCCTTCGGCAACTCTTGTTCTTTCCCTTACGGTGTACCTACCAGTCCTTATATGGTCAAACATATCTCTTATTAGAAGTAGAAATTTTGTAACGACATTGATAAATAATTGCCAAACTAGTACAGTTAAAGAGTATTCTTTGGACTGGCTTTCTTCACTTAACTAATAGTGATTTGATTTAATTTCACTGTTTCTTTTAAAAAAATCATTATGTCTGATTGTTCATGCATGTAGAGGTGATTCTTCAAGATAGACAAATGTGTGTACTCATTTATCTGAGATATTGAGCTGGATGTCCATAGTCTAACACCTCATTTCATTATTTATTGTTGATGAGAAAATAATGTTGCGTTCGCATTAGTAATCTGAATTTCTAAAGCATGGTGCAGTTCTTTGATGTGTTTAAATATACAATGTGACCCAATGCTCTGAGAAATTACATTAACATGTCCCTGAATTTATAACTGAAGTAATGAATGAAAGGTTGAAAAGTTGCAAAAACAGTGACATTTGCCATATGTTCATATGGCTATGTTTTAATGGAAGGTGCACCTTAAAGTTTTGTATGTGTCAAGCAATATTCTAGAGAAAGCAGTAAATTGTAGAAAAAGATAGTCTTCTTACTAGAATTAAAATATTCCGATTGATTTGAAGGTAGTGTTGATATGGCTTCCTTTTTCAATCTGGAAAGTAGTCCTCAAAACCATTATAAATGAGCAGTTTAAATAGCATTGCTTGGTGTTGGCGTGAGGGGAACCCAAGGCTGTTTTTTGAGTCACTGATACATTGGCACATTGTTAGCTCTCAGACCACAAAACCATCACCATTAGTTTTTAAATAATTCACTTGCAAAGAACTTTAGATATCTAAAAATGTTAGCGTGTACTCATACGTTCTAGTCTTTCTGGATCTTTATCAATGAAAAGGTTTAACAGTAAGGCTTTCAATGTACAGCTAATTTGTATTTATATCTGTATATGTACAATTAAATGGTATAAATAATGGGAACACCTTAAGATTACTATCAGCATAACAAACAAGAGCTTTCCTGCTAATGGGGTGCCTGGGTGGCTCAGTCGTTAAGCATTTGCCTTTGGCTCACCCCTACGTCGGGCTCCCTGCTCAGCGGGAAGCCTGCTTCTCCCTCTCCCACTCCCCCTGCTGTATTCTCTCTCTCGCTGTATCTCTGTCAAGTAAATAAATAAAATCTTAAAAAAATATATCTTTCCTACTCCCTTCTCTTGGTATCCGGGACACAATAATACGACATAATTCTTTGCTGCATGCTACCTGGCTTTTTACTCGATTTTCTCCTTCCAACATTTTTTTAATTTTTACATGAAAAAGTAAATGAAGGAGAGCTATACAACAATGTCCTCTTTTCCTTTGGAGTAAGTTTATCTTATAAAAAACTAAAATTTTCTTGTAGTCTTAACCCCCAATTTTTAACCTCCCTCTTCAATTGTGCCCTATCAGCAGTTTCATATGCAGGGCTAGCCAGTGCACATTTAAGTATTTTAATGTCTCCCCATAATAGTAACGTACTAAGTTGTTTGGCACCATATTTTTTTACTAAAATTTTTATTTGGGGGGCGCTTGGGTGGCTCTGTTGGTTAAGAATCCGACTCTTGATTTTGGTTCAGGTCATGATTTCAGGGTCATGAGATGGAGCCTGCTCAGCGTGGAGCCTGCTTAAGATTCTCTCTCTTCCTTTCCCTCTGCCTGTCTCTGCCCCTCCCATGCTTTATTTCTCTAAATAAATAGATAAAAACAAAATGAAATTTTTATTTTTGAGGTAATGGTAGATTCATATTCAGTTGCAAGGCATATATAAAGAGATCCTATGAATCCGTTACCTGGTTTCCCTCGATGGTAACATTTTCCACAACTGTCGTACAATCTCATGATCAAAATCTTGACATTGAAACAGTCAAGATACAGAACATTGCCATCACCTCAATGATCCCTCTTGTTGTCCCTTCTACCTTTTTTTCCCGTCTAAACCCAGACCCCTGACAACAAATAATCTTTTCTCCATATCTATTTTTTAATTACAAATGTTATTAAATGGAGTAATACATTATATAACCTCTGGAATTGGATTGTTCACTCAGCATAATTCCTTTACAATCTCTCCAAGTTGTTGCATGTATCTGTAATTTGTTGCTGTTTATTGCTGAGTAGTGTTACACAGCATGGACATTACCATGGTGTTGATTCACTCATTGAAAGACATCTGGGTTGTTTCCATTTGTTGGCTCTTGAAAAGAAAGCTTCTGTGGACATTCGTGTACATGTTTTTGTGAACATAAGTTTTCATTTTTCTGGGAAAAATGCACAAGAATGAATAGGGGTTGTATGGTAGTTGCATGTGTAGTCATATAAGAAACTGCCAAACTATTTTCCAGAGTAGCTGTACTATTTGAGTGATCCAGTTTCTCCACAACCTTGCAGCATTTGGTATTGTCATTATTTTTTTCATCACTGTCAGTGTATCCTGATACCTCTCTGTGGTTTCAATTTGTATTTCCCTAATGGCTAGGTATTTGACACTTTTTCATGTGCTAATTTGCCATCTCTCTCTCCTCTTCAGTGAAATGTCTGTTAGGTCTTTTGCTATTTGTTAGTTGAATGATTTGTGTTCTTACTGTGAAGTTTTGAGAATTCTTTATGTATTCTAGATAATAGTACTTTTTTGGATATATAGTTTCCAAATATCTTCTGTCAATCTGTAGTTTATCTTTTCATCCTCTTAATATCTTTTGCAATGAAGTTCATTTCATTATTTTTTTATTTATGGATCATACTTGTGGTATGAAGTATAAGAACTCTTTGTCTAGCCCTAGATCCTAAAAATTTTGTTTTTTTAAATTAACTTTTCTGTCAACAGGTGTATTGTTTTACATTTGTTTGTGATCCATTTTCAGTTAATATTTGTGTAAAGTGTAAAGTTTATTTAGGTCAAGGTTTAGCTTTTCAGATAGATGTCCAGTTGCTCCAGCACCATTTGTTGAAAAAGCTACGCTTCCTCCATGGACTTGCCTTTTCACATTTATTTAAAATCAGTTGGGTATGTTTGTGTGCTTATATTTTTGGATTCTCAATGCTACTCCTTTGATCTGTGTGTCTAGCCCTGTGCCAGTACTGCTGTGTTTTGGTTAGTATAGGTATAAAGTAGGACCAAGTATCAATTAGAATGACTCCTCCCACTTCATACTTCTCTTCCAGATTTTTTTTAGCTACTGTAGTACCTGTTCCTTTTAAAGTAAATTTTTGCATAAGATTGTCTGTATATACAAAAAACTTTACTGGAATATTGATAGGAATTACATTAAACCTATAAATCAATTGGAGGAAAATTGTTATCTTTACTATGTTGAATCTCCTAATCTATGAATGCAGCAGATCTCTCCATTTATTTAGGATTTCTTTCTTTGATTTCTTCATCAGCATTTTGTAGTTTTCAGCTACAGATTGTGTACACATTTTGTTAAATTTATACCTCAGTATTTTATTTTCTTCGGTGTATTTGTGATAGTATCTTTTTAATTTCATTTTCAACATGTACATTGTTAGTGCTGTTAGAAATGTGATTGATTTTTGTGTAATTCCTTTCTGAAAACATATTTTTTCAAATGACATACCTGTAATATGTTCTATCTAGTAGCTAGTTCCTTTGCCCAAGTCTTAATGTTCTCTTTAGAGACTGAATAACTCTTCCTTTTCATTGAAAGGAAGCATCTGTCATAAGGTACTTAGAGAAATCCATTTATTTAGTCATCCCCATAACACACATTTCTTGATCATGAACTAATATGCTAATGCTAGGATTACAAAGATTAAAGAAATGTTTTTACCCACAAGTAGATTACATAAGAGAAAATAAGCATGCATTAGTTACAGATACTGTGATCACAGTGTAGAATATAGTCAAGTTCCACCAAGATGGAGTAGCCCCTTTCCTCCCAGGCTTCCATCTTACAACTAAAAAGGCTAGAAATAACACAGCAAACAAGCATAAGAAGTCTGTGAAAGGTGGAGGGAAGGATTGTCTAGAGACCTCAGGACTTGAAGAAATGACATGACCACAGTGTTCCACTTGACCCCCCCAGATGATGTTGGCAGGGCCTAGTGAGGAGCTAATCTTCCATCCCCTGCCTGGCAGAAGCAGGCAGCAATAATATGATCCCCCTGCTGCAGTAGGGTCAGCACACCTGAGTGAGGGACTGATCTTTTATCCTTCGCCCTGTGGAACTAGGCTAGAATTACATTTCACTGCAAGAGTAGCGTCAATGGGGTCCAGCGGCAACCTGAGCCTCCACCCCGACCCGGGAGCAATGCGATTCTGTGAGGCCCTGTGAGGCAGGGCTGGTCACTGCTAGGCTTCATCCCTCTTTCCTGGTATTAGCGGGGCTCAATGGGGAGCAAAGTTTCTACCCTAAACAAGGCAGAATGAGATGGTGGGAAGTAGGCTTAGTTGGTATCCATTTTCCCATCGTCCCTTCCCTGGTGTCAGTGGGACTCAACAGGAAGTGAGCTCACTCCCTGACTGGAGGCAGCAAGGCTGCATGGGTCAGCGGGACAGTTTCACCAGGAAGGTGTCAGCCGTGCTCAGGAGACCTCCGAACATACATAAGCACTCGGCCCTCATCTTACATTTCAACAGGATTGCCCACTTAAAAAAAAAAAAAGATTAAATAGTATCCAAATTTTCATAATATCTAAAATGTGTAGGCTATAATCAAAAAACACTCACTGGTCATGAGTCATGAAAATTACAACATGAATGAGAAAAGAAAACAGATACCAACATGGAGATGAATCAGATGTTAGAATTATCCAACAAGGATTTTAAAGCAACCATCATAAGAATACTTCAGCAAGTCACTAAGAAAAATCTCTTCAAACAGATGAAAAAAAAGTTGAAAATTTCAACAAAGAAATATAAGGAAAAACAAATGGGAATTGTGGAACTGAAAATTATAAAAATGAAATACTCATTGGAAGGGTTTAATAGAATAGAGATGATGAAAGACAGGTTAACTTCTTTATTACTGTATTAAAACTTCACTTGCAAGGGCCACAGAACTTAAAATTGCCAGATCCTCTGGGTCTTTCTTGGTTGTCTTAACACCGATCTTTACCACTTCTACTCCTCATTCTCTGATAGCTAGCTATGTAAATTTCCTTAGGATCCTCTTCCTTTGAATTTTGCTTGAATCCTAGTGTTTACCAGAATTTTGTCTACAACGTCTTCCCTTTATCCTTCTACATCAGTAGTTCTCAACTTCAGCTGCATATTGGAATTAACTGAGGAGCTTTTGAAAACTATTAATTTCTGTGTATTACTCCAGATCAGTGAAATCCAGGTATCAGATGATTCTCTTATGTAGCCAGCTTGAGAATCATAGCCCCTGATCTTATTTATTCAGTATTTTCACTTACAGCCTATTTATTGATGACTCAAAAAGTAATTCCAAAAGTTTTCGCAAGCACTGGAAAGTATACTTTCAATTTCCTAATAGTCCTCTCTTCCTGTTTGTCCACAAGACACATTGCATTCAACAGTGTACCCAAATTTATTTCAACATCTACTTCAACCAACCTACCTCCTCTTCAAGGTGCTTCCTTCTTTTCTTAGTAAATAACATCACCATCCTCCCGGTAGCTCTAGCTAGAAAGTTATCACTTATCCTTGTTTTGTTCATCTTCCTCACCTTGCCTTAATTGCTTACCAAGACCTCTCTAGTCTACCTTAGAAAAGTCTTTTGGATTTATTCTTATGCACACCAATTTCTACTCTTTCAATGAATGCAGTGAGCTTTAAGTTGTTTCCCTGCCCCTAGTTTTTTCCTATTTTACTTACCACTCCACACTGCTGCAGAGTGTCTGCAGTGGAGATATTTCAGTTCTCTACTTAAAAGTCTTTGATGGGCCCTATTATCCAGCAAAACAAGTCCAAAGACTTTGTTTGGTATACACGTCCCTTAACAATCAAGTTTTAGCCTTTCATTCCAGACTCATCTTGGGTGTTTTTTTCTGTAGGCACCTTGTGCTATGTTGTCACCACCCTGTTTGCTGTTTGCAGATGGAAGTATGAATTTTCTTTACTCTCTCACTCTTTGTTCTTCATCTGAAATTTCACTTTTTTACTGCCTATCTGAATAATATGTATTATTATTATATTAATGTAAAATATGTATTATTTTTTGAAGAAGTTGCAGTGTATGTTTACCATTTTTTTGCTTTTCCTAGTTATTCCAGAGACCATTGTTTCAGTTACCTATTGGGGAGCAGGGGACACTCCAAAACTAAGTGGCTTAAAACAGCAACCATTTTATTTGTGCATGATTCTGCAGTGTGGCCTAGACCATGCTGGATGGATGGTTCTTCTGCTGATTTTGCCCATAGTCACTTGAGGCTAGAATGAACTAGAATGGAAGGTTGCCTGAGCCTGTCTCTGCATGAATTTTCAGGGCCTCCATTTCTTCAAATGGTCTTTCCTGCTCTCCCACCAGCAGGATAGCTAGACTTTTTATTTGGTGACTCAGAAGGTATAACCACTTATCAAGCATCTGCTTACATCGTGCTTACTAATATCCCTCTCACCAGCTCTAGAGCTCACGTGGGAGGAGACTTTACGAGTGCTTGAATACCACAAGGTATGTGTTTTATTGGTGGGACCACCAAAATAACAGTCTAGCAGTCTCCCTTTTGTCCCCCTTTATATATGCAAAGTATACTCACCCCATTCCTAAGATCCTCAGAGTCTTGTTATGGCCTCAGGGTTAGGCTACAAGCCTAGGATGTCATTATCTAAATCAATTTTGGGTGTGAAAGAGGTTCTTCATTCTTAGTTCCCTGAGCGCAGTGCTCTAGTGGCTCCTCCTGATCTGAAGCTCTGTGAGCTACAGAGACATCTTATCTAACCCTCACAGACTGAACACACAAGGGTCAGACAGGGGTAAAATAACCAAATAGTCCCATTAGGAATGGAGGCAGGGGAATGGGAGTCACTGGTCCATAGCAGTTCTCAAATCCAGCTGGGCCCGTGTTACCAGTTTTTTGATTAGGGCCCAGTTCTGCTTATTGAGAGAGGTTCTCTGTGGCTCTTGGGTTCATGTTCTTCTTTTTCATAGAGAGTAAAGGGCCCAGAGATCTCTTTCAATTTGAACTTTATCTTTCTCTATTATTTTATTTTTTTCTTTTAAGATTTAAATTCAAGTTAGTTAACACATGGTATAGTATCTGTCTCTTTTTTTTTAGGTGGGGGAGGGACAGAGGGAAAGGAAGAGAGAGAATCTCAAGCAGACTCCCTACTGAACACAGAGCCCGATGCAGAGCTCCATCCCATGATCCTGAGATCATGACCTGAGCTGGAAATCAAGAGTTGGATGCTTAACCAATTGAGCCACACAGGCTCACACCATATCTGTCTCTTTTAGTATAAGCTAGTATGGTTCCTTAAAATGCTATGAACTTTTTACATATTAAATTGTAATCCGTCTATGAATATCTTTAAGACAAAGGTCTTTCTACTTTGATGTTCTATTCACAGTTCTGAAAGACAATGCACCAAAAATTTGTAGACACCCCTTGGCCTAGCTAGTCTTGGGGTAGGCCTCATAGACCTTCTCAGCTACCTTCTCTTGATGATAGAGAATACATTGTATGCCATACTTACTATCACTGATATGCTTTCCCCCTAAAAATCAATTTGAAACAGTGTTTGTCACAGAGAAGGCATTCAAGAAAAGTTTACTGAATGAAGAAATTCCTGTTATTAAAAATTAGGGGTTAGTGTTGTTAGAATACTTTGTGGAAAATACTGCTATAGCCAAAATCACACCATTTTCTGATTTCTACAGTTTTTCATGAGAAAATTAAAGAATTCTATTTTTTGTGACATTTCTTATCTGAAATTAAACACAAATTATCAACTGCTTATCCTACATCATGATTTTTGGTATTCCAAAAAAGTTTACTTTATTCTCTCCCTATAATATACCCTCCCTTTCACCAGGTAAAAGTAATAATATGTTAGGCCTGCAAGACCCACAACAACTATTATAAACATAATATAAATAATTTAAGTCATTAATTTTAATCTGTATGAAAGAATATAATTTTAATTCTTCTTATTTTATGTGATTATTGTTTAAAAATCAAGTCATTCTTGGATCACAGGATAAATAATGTCATCATTTTAGAAAGTCCTAAACATTTA
Organism: Zalophus californianus; assembly: GCF_009762305.2. Taxonomy (NCBI): domain Eukaryota; kingdom Metazoa; phylum Chordata; class Mammalia; order Carnivora; family Otariidae; genus Zalophus; species Zalophus californianus. The sequence goes on along the minus strand of NC_045612.1, from coordinate 104,642,457 downwards.
CATCCCAAGGATCTTTATAATTTGTTCAGGACAATCAAAGTCTATATAAATGTTTTATATCCTACCCAGAAATTTTAATGATCATATGTATATGTATTCCAAGGACCTAAAGTAGTTTTACAATCTTGGTTTCCTAATTGTTAAACTGCTCTCTTAATTGAAACCAGAATATACCCTTGAGAATATCAGCTGTAATTTATAGGTTATAAAAAAGGCAATTAAATCTACATACGTTAGTTCTTTTTTAAAAAAAAATCCACATACAATTGAAAGTCTTTAAAATAAGGTTTCATTTCTGGATAAAGAATCTCTTATGCACGATGAATTGAAATTGTAGAACTGCACATCAGACACTTTCTCTCTTCTTTTTGTGGGAACATGTGTTTCTTGGAATAACAGGCTTCAAAGAGATTTTACAGTTATATAATTCTAATAATGCTTAGAGAGATCATGTTGAAGTGGTGGATCAACATAGAACCAATACTACGTGTGGCCTTTTTTGCATGTTTAAGACATGAAAGTGTACCCTAAAGGATCAAAATATTTTTGAATGGGGCAATGATTAGCCAGATTGCTCTTTCTGAGTACTTTCTTTTCAGAAACAACAAACACACTTTATGGAGGTAAAAGTCAAGAGCTGTGTGAATTGCCTAGTCAATTTACAGATTTTTTTTTTTAACTAAGAAGATGAAATAATTTCTTCTGGAGTGATAATGGGGTGGTTTCTTAGATCCCTGGATTAAGAAAAGCTTTGCCTTATCTTTCCAAGTCCTGTAAAAGAGAAAGCTTTGAGAACTCTTTGAAATCAATGGTGTCAGTGTCATATTCAGGGAAGACAGAGGCTTATAAATTCTCTCAAAAAAGTATCAAATTAATATGAAATAAATAGGGCAGTGAAAAAAGATACATTTGTAAAATAATTAGGTATATACAGTTGAATTTTGAGTTCTTACGTATTTTTTCTGTTTTTTTTCCATTTTAGTTAAAATTGATCACTATATGAGCCCTTTTCAGTCATGGATATAACATGTGCATTTATCATATTTTACAAACATTACTGATAGTCCATGATATAGCGTAATTGGTGATTATCATGAGGAAATTTTTAAATTGCAAACACTATAGGCCAGGCACGCAGGTCACTGATAGTCCAGAAAGACTTTATTGTTGGTTATGGTTTTATACTGTGATTATTATTTTTTATTTGTAAAAACTATTCCCCAAAGAAAAGCTAACTACTAATGGTGCACTAAGTAAAGATAAAGTGAACAGACCTAATAAAGTGAGAGCAACTGATCAACAAAGTTTAGGATAAGATAAAAAGTTGAATATGAAGCCAAGATTATCCAAGGCTTTTTCTAAGTGTATCTTGTGTATGGTTCCCAAGTAAAAAACGTGAACAATAATCTCAATGAATAAAGACAATAAAGGACTGATTGTTCTTAAAAGAGCTCATTAGGGCCTGTGATTTGAGCAGTACTTTGAAAAATAAACACATGGCTAGGGAAAGTGTAAGGGAGAAAGTTTTCTTTGTTAGGAATGTCTCATGAGGACTAGTACAAGAGAAATTAAATAATGACCGAGAACAGGGGTTGGCACACTTTTTCTGTAAAGGGCCATATGATAAAAAATGCAGGCTTTGCTGGGTGTATAGTGTTTACTGCAAGTACTCAGCTCTGCTGTAGCAAGCCAGAGCCATAGGCAGTACATAAACAAAGGGGTGTGGCTGTGTTCCAACAAAACTTTATTTGCAGAAACAGGTGATAGGATCGGTTTGGCCTGCAGCCATAGTTTGCTGACCCCTGTTCTAGAAAATGCCAGATAAACTGCAAGTTGTTAAGGCAACAATAGAAACTGCTGCTGTTATTAACAAAGAAAAAAGGCATAGTCTGTTTCTGACAGTAAGTAGATACATTTTGTTGAAAAATGGGGTTTTGTATATGATGGTGAGAAGGATGACTGTAAAGAATGTAAAACAGATGCTAAGACTTAAATGGCAGGCAAGTGTCAAGCAGGGATGGAAAGCCAAAAGCATTTCTCTGGAATTATCTTGCAGCAACTGTATAAATGTTTAGAGAGATTGGAACATGGAATACAGGCAAGGAGATTTTACAATAATTGAGGCATCAAGTGATGGGGACTCAGGTTAGAGTATTTTTTTTTCAGATTTTATTTATTTGACAGAAAGAGACACAGCGAGAGAGGGAACACAAGCAGTGGGAGTGGGAGAGGGAGAAGCAGGCTTCCTGCTGAGCAGGGAGCCCGATGTGGGACTTGATCCCAGGACCCTGGGACCATGACCTGAGCTGAAGGCAGACGCTTAACCATCTGAGCCACCCAGGCGCTCCTCAGGTTAGAGTATTAATGGTAGGGATAACAAGGAAAGAAAAAGATTCAAGATCACTTTTGTAAGTTAAAATTACATCATAGATAATGCTTGATAGGATGAGAGACTAATTGGATGTTGTTATGGGAAACAAATAAAAGGAAAAGAAATAGCAAGAAGCACATCTTCATGTTTTTCCAGTACAAACCTAAACTTTTTCATCAGATAGTCTCAGGGTCTTGAAAATAAAATTGCCTTGGCTTTAAGCCATTGCACTAGTAAACCCATTAATATAATTACAACATCATTGCTTCCCCAGATGCATTTGAATAAATAAGGGAAAAGGTTTAGGGTACTTTCTAGGTTCTCTCTTGGTCCACTTGTTAGTCTGTTTTTAAAAACTTAACTGAATTCCATGATTTCCTCAATTTATTTTCCTGTACACAATTATCTTCTGTTTTTAAATTGACATAAAATTGATAGATAACATTAATTTCACGTGTACAACATAGTTATTATATCTTTGTATACAGTACAAAGTGGGCACCACAATAAGTCTACCATTGTCACTATTCGGTTGACCTCCTTCTCCCATTTCAACCACTTCTCTAACCTTTTCCCCTCTGATAACCATCAATCTCTTTTCTGTATATATTAGTTGTGCTTTATTTCTTAGATTCCACATATAAATGAAATCATAAGGCATTTGTCTTTTCCTGTCTGACTTATTTCACTTAACATAATACCCTCAAGGTCCATCCATGTTGTTACAAATGGTAAGATTACCTTTTTATGGCTGAGTACTATTCCATTTTATATAAATAACACATACTCTATCCATTCATCCACAACTTTGGTTGTTTCTTTATCTTGGCTATGGTGAATAATGCTGCAATCAACCTAGGGGGCCATATATCTTTTCAAATTAGTGTTTTTTGATTTTTTGGATAAATACCCAGGAGTGGAATTGCTGAATCATATGGTAGTTCTACTTTTAGTTTTTTGAGGAACCCCCATATTATTTAGTGGCTGCACCAGTTTATATTCCCACCAACAGTACATGAGCCTTCCCTTTTCTCCACATCTTCCCCAATACTTACTATTTCTTATCTTTTGGGGGATAATAGCAATTCTAACAGATGTGAGGTATCTCAAACCCATGAGCACTGAGTATTTTTCCATTTGTGTCTTCTTCGATTTCTCTCATTAGTGTCTTCTAGTTTTCAATGTACAGGTCTTTTACCTCCTTGGTTAAATTTATTTCCTTATATCTTATTCTTTTTGATGCACTTGTAATGGTTTTCTTAATTTTGCTTTCTGATAATTGGTTTTTGGTGTACAGAAATGCAATGGATTTCTGTATATTGATTTTGTACCTGTAGCTTTACTGAATTCATTTATCAGTTCTAACAGCTTTTTTATATACTCTTTAGGGTTTTCTACATATGGTATCATGTCATTTGCAAGTAGGACTGTTTCACTTCTTTTCAATTTGGATGCCTTTTTTTCTTCACTAATTCCTTTGGTTAGGACTCCCAATATTGAGTATCAGTGGCTACAGTTGGCGTTCTTGTCTTATTCCTGACCTTAGAGGAAAAGCTTTAAACTTTTCACAGTTAAGTATGATGTAGCTGTGGGTTTGTCATATATGACCTTTGTTATATTTAGGTATGTGTCTTCTTCACCCGCTTTGATGGAAGTTTTATAATAAATGGATGTTGAGTTTGGTCGTATGTTTTTTCTGCATCTATTGAGATGATCATGTATTTTTATCCTTTATTTTGTTAATGTGGTATATCACATTAATTGATTTGAGGGTGTTGAACCATCCTTGCATCCCTACAATAAATCTCACTTGATCATCCTGTATGCTTTTTTAATGCATTGTTGAATTGGGTTTGTTAATGTTTTGTTGAGGATTTTTGCATGTACATTCATCAAGGATATTGGTCAGTAATTTTCTATTTTTATGGTGTCCTTGTCTGGTTTGGTATCAGGTCAATGTTGGTCTCTCAAAATGAGTTTGGAAGTGTTCCCTCCTCTTCAAGTTTTTGGAAGAATTTGAGGATAGTTATTAGATCTTCCTTGAATGTTTGATAGAATTCACCAGTGAAGGGGTCTAGTCCTGGACTTTTGTTTGTTGGGAGGTTTTTGATTACTGATTCAACTCCTTACTAGTAATTGATTTGTTCAGATTTTCTATTTCTTCATGATTTAGTTTTGGAACATTGTAAATTTTTATGAATTTATCCATTTCTTCTTGATTGTCCAATTTGTTGATGTATAAATGGTCATAGTAATTTCTTATGATGATTTATGTTTCTGTGGTATTAGTTGTAACTCCTCTTTCATTTCCGATTTGTTTGAGGCCTCTTTTTTTCTTGGTGAGGTAAAAGAATTTTCAATTTTTGTTGTTGTTGTTGTTTTTGAGATTTTTATTTATTTATTTGACAGAGAGAGACACAGCGAGAGAGGGAACACAAGCAGAGGGAGTGGGAGAGGGAGAAGCAGTCTTCCCGCAGAGCTGGGAGCCTGATGCGGGGCTCGATCCCAGGACTCTGGGATCAGGACCTGAGCCGAAGGCAGATGCTTAATGACTGAGCCACCCTGGTGCCCCGAAAGAATTTTCAATTTTGTTTATCTTTTCAAAGAACCACCTCTTAGTTTAACTGATGTTTTCTATTGTCTTTTTAGTCTCCATTTCATTTATTTCCACTTTGAACTTTATTATTTCCTTCCTTGTACTAACTTTGGATTTCATTTGTTCTTCTTTTTCTAGTACATTTAGGAGTAAAGTTAAATTGTTTATTTGAGATTACTCTTGTTTCTTGAGGTTGGTCTGTATTGTTATGAAGTTACTTCTTACAACCAATTGTGCTGCATCCCACACATTCTGGTATGTTGTATTTCTGTTTTCATTTATCTCTAGGTATTTTTATTTCTTCTTTGATTTCTTCTATGACCCAGTAGTCGTTCAGTAACATGTTATTTAATTTCCATGTATTTGTGGTTTTTCCAGTTTTCTTCTTGTAATTGATTTCTAGTTTTATACCATTGTGGTTGGAAAAGATGCTTGATATGATTTCAATCTGGTTGAATTTATTGAGACTTGTTTTGTGGCCTAACAGGTGATCTATCTTGGAGAATGACCTATGTGCACTTGAGAAGAATGTGTATTGTGGTACTTTTGGATGGAATATTCTGTATATATCTACTAAATACATCTGGTCTAATGTGTCATTTAAAACCAACTTTTTAAATTTTTTTCTCTGGATGATTTATTCATTGATATAAATGGGGAATTAAATGCCCTACTATTACTGTATTGCTATCGTTTTCTCCCTTTGGGTCTGTTAATATTTGCTTTATATATATTTAGTGCTCCTATGTTTGGTGCATATATATTTACAAATGTTATATCTTTTTGCTGGATTGACCCTTTTTTCATTATGTAGTGCCCCTTTTTGTCTTTTCTTACAGTCTGTTTAAAGTCTGTTTTGCCTGATGTGAGTATTGCTACACTAGCTTTCTTTTTGTTTCCATTTCCATGGAATATGTTTTCCCATTCCTTCACTCTCAGTCTTGTGTGTGTGTCCTTACTTTGAAGTGAGTCTCTTGTTAGCAGGCTAAAGATGTGTCTTAATTTTTGTCCATTCAACAACTCTGTGTCTTTTGATTAGAGAATTTAGTCCGTTTACATTTAAAGCTGAATCCGACCTGTAAATACAGAGAATAAACTGATGGTTGCCAGCGCAAATGTAGATGGGTTGATGGGCAAAATGAGTGACAGGGAGTGGGAGATATAGGATTCTAGTTATGGAATAAGTCAGGGGAGTAAAAGACACAGTATAAGAAACAGAGTCAATGATACTATAGTAGAATTCTTTGGTGACAGATGATAGCTATACTTGTAGCGAGCATAGCATAGTGTTATAAACTTGTTAAATCACTATGTTGTACCACTGAAACTAATGTAACATTGTCTATGAACTACACTGAAATAAAAAAAATAATTAAAAGTACTTATTGATAGGTATGTATTTATTGCCATCTCGTTCATTGTTTTCTGGCTGTATTTGACTTTCTTCTTTCTTCCTTTCTTCTCTTTCCCTCTTCCTTTGTGGTTTGATGACTTTCTTCATGGTTATGTTTAGATTTCTCTCTAATTTTCTTTATTGTTATTTTTAAATTCCTTTTTCATTTTCTTTTGTGTATTTACTGTATGCTTTTGCTTTGTGGTTACTGTGAGTTTCATGTTATATCACCTTATGTATATGACAGTCTATTTTAAGTAGATAGCAACTTAAATTTGAACACATTCCAAAACTACATTTTTATTCCCTCCCCTTGCTTTATGTCACTTTTGACATCTTTTATTTTATGTACCCCTTAACTAATTACTGTAGTTTTAGTTGCACTACTTTTGTCTTTTACCTTCTTAGTGGCTTCCTAAGTGATTAATCCACTACCTCTACCATGTATTTACCTTTTCCAGTGAGATGTTTTCTTGTTATTAATTAGTATCATTTCTTTTTCAGCTTAGTGAAGTCCCTTTAATATTTCTTATAAGGCCAATTTAGTGGTGATAAACTTTTTTAGCTTTTGCTTGTCTGGAAAACTCTTTATCTCTCCTTCAAATCTGAATGGTAATCTTGCTGGGTAGAGTGTTTTTGGTAAGAAGTTTTGTTTTTTGTTTTTTTCTTTTCCTTTCAAAACTTTGAATATGCCATGCCACTCCTTTCTGGCTTACAAAATTTCTGTTGAGAAATCTGCTGATAGCCTATGGGTGGGTGGCGGGAGGGATCCCTTGTTTGTAAAAATTTGTTTTTCTCTTGCTGCTTTTAAGATTCTTTTTTTTTATTTTAACTTTTGATATTTTAATTATGATATATTTTGGTGTGGTTCTCTTTGGGTTTATATTCTTTGGAACTCTCTTGGCTTCCTGGATGTGAGTGTCTATTTCCTTCCCTGCATTACAGACATTTTTAGCCATTATTTCTTCAAATAAGTTTTCTGCCCCTTCCTCATTCTCTTCTCCTTCTGGGACCCTGGTAATGCAAGTGTTATTCCTTTTGATGTTGTTCTAGATGTCCTTTAAGTTATGGCCATTTTAAAAAATTGTTTTGTTTTTCTTTTTGTTGTTCTGTCTGGGTGAGTTCCATTGCTTTATCTTTTGGCTCACTGATCCATACTTCTATTTCATCCAGTCTGCTGTTGAAATCCTCTAGTGTATTTTTCAGCTCAGTTATTGTATTCTTCAACTCTTTGACTTCTGTTTTATACTTTATGTTTTCTGTCTCTTTGTTGAACTTCTCACTGTGTTTATTCATTCTTTTTCCAAGTTCAGTGAGCATTTTTTATAACCATGCTTTGAATTCTTTATCAAGTAGATTACTTATTTCCATATAATTAAGGTCTTTTTCTGAGTTTTTTTTTTCCTTGTTCTTCCTTTAGGTTCCTATTTGTCTGTTTTCTTATATTGCTTCACTCTCTGTGTTTGTTTCTGTGTATTAGGTGCAACAGCTTCCTCTTCCAGTCTTGAGAGAGTAGCCTTGTTGAGGCAATGAACCTTATTGTTCAACGTTGCCCTAGATCTTGGCTGTCTCTTTTACCTTTGTGATTGTTTAAACCACTTGATTTATTCTTGATATGCCTTATTCTTGAGGGTGTGCCAGGACTTGTCAGTGATCCAAGGGGAAGAATCTGTTTAGCTCCTAGGTTCAGGCTCATTGGAAGCCAGACTTTCAGGCAGCATCTTTTAAGCTATGCAAATATATACGGTCCTGTGGGACCACAATCATAATCCCAGCTGGTCTTCAGACCAGGAGATCTGGAGGTATCCCTTGGGCAACAACTGCAAAAATGGGGCTCCATATGAGAGTATAGGCTCCTTTTTGGGAAGTCTTGTCAAGTTGTAGTGAGGCCAGAGGGAACTGCAATGATGGTGTCCCCCAGTTTATGTTCCCTGAGAACTCTTCCATAGCCTCTAGATGTGGGGCAAGCCTGATGCCTGCCCCTCAGGCTGAAGCTCCAGGGCAAGTGGAAAGGCCTTTCTCACAGGAAGATGGGGTGCATTTAGTCTGCTGTTAGTGTCATGCCCTGGGGATAGTAGCCTGCCAAGTATTGTCTCTCTGATTGTTTCAGTTCTGTGGGGGCCCTGAAACATAGGTTTCCCTCATCACCAAAGCCAGGTACTCAAGGGACATCCCCTGTGTAGACTTCACATGGCCACTGGCTTTAGCAAGGCCATGAGGAGCCTGGGTCTGGAGCAAGCCCCTGGCTTCAGTGGGTCCACTCGGAACCCGGGTCCAGGGCAAGCCCTCTGGCTTCAACAGAGCCACAGGCAAGCACAGGGCTAGGGCATTGCCACCAACTGAAGTGGGATCGTGGGAGAAAATGTGAGTGAGGACCTTTCTGGCTGCAGTGGGGCCATGAAAATGTACTGGGGAAAGGTAAGCCTACTGGCTGCAGTAGGGCGGCAGGAGAGCAGGGCCACAGGAGAGCATGGATATGGGGCAAGTTGGTCTGTTCCAGCAAAGTAAGGGAGTACATAAATGGCACCTGCCAGTTCTGGCACTGGCAAGGTGAAGTGAGAGAGCAGGAATAGTACCTAGCATCCTCTCCATTCCCAGAGAAAGTCCCAGCTGACGCCTGGGCTTCCGACAGACACTTTGAGATTAGCAAATGAATCTTAGTCAGGTATGGTCCAGCTGTTTTTCAAATTGCTGCTTTTGTGCTGTAGACCATTAGCTTCTTAAGGACAGAGAATAAATGTTTTGTTCACCTTTGCATCTCAGATAATGCATATATGGCCAATGAGATCTGAACAAAGAAAAATCTTTTGATCATTAGTCACAGTTAGAGGATGGGCTACTTTTTAAAATTCTTTTTTTAAAGAAGTTTTATATTGAATATATTTGACATAATGTAAATTTATGTTATACAACATGTTAACATGATACATTTATATATTGTAATATAAAATGATTGTTGTAGTGATAATTAGCACCTTTGTCATATTTTACATAACTACAGTAAAATATTGTTGTCTATATTCAATGCACTGTGCATTAGATCTATATGTCTTATTTACTAGTCATTGCAAGTTTGTACCCTTCAACAACATCAGTCTTATTCCCCCACCCCACATCCCCTGGTAACCACCTTTTTACTGTTTTTTTATGAGTTTGACTTTTTTAGATTTCACATACAAATAAGTGATACCATACAGTACCCGTCTTTCTAATCTCATTTAGCATGTGCTCAAGGTCCATCCATGCTGTCATAAATGGCAGGAAATCCTCCTTTCTTGTGGCTGCATAATATTCCAATGTATGTACATACTCCCCCATCTTCTTTATCCATGTATCCACTGATGGGCATTTAGGTTTTTTACATATCTTAGCTTTTTGAATAATGCTGCAGTAAACATGGGAATGCAGATATCTCTTGGAAACCCTGTTTTCATTTTCTTTGGATATATACCCAGAAATGGAATTTCTAGATCATATTTTTAATTTTTTGAGGAGCCTCCATTTTGTTTTCCATAGCAAATGGACCACTTTACATTTGTACAAACAGTGTAAAAGGGGGCAACGGGTTTTTGTATATAACAAGAATCTTCAAAATAACAGTAACTTAAAGAATTGAATTGAAGTTCAGACTTTACATGGTGTCTGCATAATTGTCTAGGCCTCAGGTTTCTTCTGTAGCCTCACTGTTCTCCTTAGGGTACAGTGCTCATCCTTATTTTCTAAGATGAAGCTCCAGCCATCATATCCATGATATTATAAGCAGCAAAATGTAATGAAAGGAACAAAGAACATGATCCTTTCCGCCCTTAAGAACAAATCCCAGAGGTTACTTACATTTCGCAGGGCAGTACTTGTTCACATAATTATATCATACTGTAGTGGTGGTTCAGATATGTAGTTTTTATTATTAGTACCCATGTACCTGATAACAATACAGAGAGTGTATTACTGAGGGTCTGAAATTCATTCCCTAGAAGAAAAGCCCAAGATAGGGATTTTTGTGCAAGTATGATATATGGAGACGGTGCTCTCAGGAGTAAACCTACAGGGGCAAGTGCCAGACACTGATGTGTTTTCAAAAGTTTAGCCTCAGCCTGATCCCACAGGGAGCTATGGAACATAAATTTTATCACAGAATTTACTCTGCCTTGAAGTGAGGGTCCAGGCCTGGATTATGCAGTCATTTCAGTCCAGGTGGCTCTTGTTGTGGTAAGGTAATTACTGAGAAAAGGGTAGAGGTGTGAGCCTTGACCAGTCAACACCGACAGCAGCTGGGGGATGGGCACAAAAGCTAGTGAAGAAATTTTGAGTGGGATACCTACAGCATCTGCTACACTGAGGAAGAAGGGGAAACACGTATCGAGGGACGATTAGGAGCCATTTTTACCACATATACTGAAATGTATCCTATTTTTGTTTTATACTTGGTAAACCCTTTATCAGTATTTGTTGAATGAGTAATGCATATTCTTGAACAACCTTCTATATTTTTTTGTTTCCATAGCCTGCTTTCTTTAAAAATTTCGGAAAGAATTAAGGGGCGGCTGGGTGGCTCAGTCAGTTAAGCGACTGCCTTCAGCTCAGGTCATGATCCCAGGGTCCTGGGATCGAGCCCCGCATCGGGCTCCCCACTCCCCCTGCTTGTGTTCCTGCTCTTTCTCGCTCTCTGTCAAATAAATAAATAAAAATCTTTAAAAAAATAAAAATAAAATAAAATTTTGGAAAGAATTAAGAAATAATATTCTCAGTACCACCGTATCTATCCCTAACATATACAAATACATCCTGCCCTCAGTAGCTGCTTCTGCTCGCTTTCTAAGTCGCACTCAAAACCAATTACAGAATTACCTCATCATTTCTGAAGAAGAATTGACTGGCAAAATCCCTTATCTTTCAGATATTTCTAATTCTGGTTCCTAGAAAATTTCTCAGTGCCTAAGAAATAAATATATTACCAGTTTACTATGATCAGGATACATACAAACTCCTTATATTAATATTCCATAAATCTTACGTGAAGAATCAGTATGACTGGGGCGCCTGGGTGGCTCAGTCCTTAAGCGTCTGCCTTCAGCTCAGGTCATGATCCCGGGGTCCTGGGATGGAGCCCAGCATCGCATCAGGCTCCCTGCTTGGCGGGGAGCCTGCTTCTCCCTCTCCCACTCCTCCTGCTTGTGTTCCCTCTCTTGCTGTGTCTCTCTCTGTCAAATAAATAAAATAAAATCTTAAAAAAAAAAAAAGAATCAGTATGACTTTCCTCACCAGTTTGCTGTGGCCTAGATTTATTCAGGTTTTACAGTAGTGTTTCTGGCTTTCAGGCAGGTCTCCATTTAGTAACTGCTTCATGATATAGAATCTGAGGTTATAAAACAAAAACTTTTTAAAAGAGGTAATTGAATAAACATTTAACTGATTTCATTATATCTCACAATTATAGATCTGGAGCTATCCATTTTCCCCCATAAAGGTCATAAAAGACAATCCTATAAAAGACTCAAGGTTATGGAGTGAATATGTAACATTTGAAGTCTGGTCCAATAGTTTCAGGAAAATATATTGTCCTAAAGCCAAAAAAAGAAAAAAAATAATCATTTCAAGGCAATATCACAAAATTAGTTATACTTCATATTATAGAAAAGTGGCTTAAGTAAGAGAGATTATTCTCTCATGTAAAGTAGTTATAAAATAGGCATTCCTGAACTTGTATGATAGTTCGAGGGTTTGGCAAGACCCAGGCTACACTGCTTGATACCCTGCCATTCTCAGCATGTGACTTCAATTCACAATGTCACTCCATGGTCCTAGTGCCACTGAAGAACTGAATTTTTAATGTTATTTAATTTTAAATAACTACATGTGGATCTTAGCCTTTGTTTGAAAATGGTAATGTCACATCATTCTTGACTATTTCTAGGAAATACAGATCTTATGTAGCCTAGAATCATGTAACATAGATGTGAAAAGGATATTCAACCACAAAATTAATATTTAGGAATGCTGAAATCAAGCTAGATCCTCTGATTCCATAACCACTGATACTCATAAAAATTTATTTCTTTAAAAGATTTTATAATTGGGTGATAGGTATATTAATTATCTTGATCTTGGTGATCATTCCATAATGTACATACATAGCAGATCATCACATTGTATATTTTAAATATATACAGTTATATCTATTACTCTTGAATAAAATTTTTAAAAGCATTTTATAATTGACTTATTTTTTGAGATTTCAAGCAGACTTTCCTCTATTTGCTTCAAATAAGTAGGGTTTTTACACAATTCATTTTTGACAGCTATTGTATTTGAAGAATGATTATGATAATCTCACAATAAATTTTTACCCCACATATTCTGAATGTTAGGGCTTAGGCTGTCTTTTTGGTCTTAACTCCATAAACCAATCTATTAAATGGTAAACTAGCCATTAATTTTCATTAAAACAGAAATATTATTTCTTTTACTGAAGAAGTTTTACAATTAGTTGTATCTAAGCTGCTGTGATTAACTTGGCTAGGAATTTTTGATACTGTATTCATTGTGAATTGAATGAATTTTCCAGATTATTAAGCACCTACTGTAAACCAGTCACTGGGCTAGCCATCAGGAACACAACAGTGGATTAAGCCAGACTAGGCTTCTTCTGTAGTTGGAGGTCTATTCTGTAGAAGAGCCTTTGACACAGCAATTAGTTGTGCCCTGGCTTTTAAGAAGGAAAAGAACAGGGTGATGTAAAGTCACCTACTAGGCCAACCTAGCCCACTTGCTATATAGGCTAACCTTCAAAGGCTGTGCTCTTCCAACTGAAATCCCAAGTATTTCTGGGGTTACACAAAGAATTTCCAAGGGGTGTCCCACAAAGTTTGTTTGAAGGGAATTCATCACCCGAAACTCAACTTCCACGTGTAACTCTTGTCTAAAATTGCCTTATAACTCACAATAGAACTTTTTTCATTTTATGAAAGAAAGGTACACCTTTCTCCCTTCCCAAATTGCACTATGATATATTGCCCCAGAATGTAAAAAGGATTTAGGTGCCAAACAAAGAGATAATCTCAAATATGAGTTTGAAAAAGCAGGCCTATTAATTTCAGAGATCTTCCTCTCCTACCTGTCTAATAGTATTTCTGGCAAATTTGAAGCTTAATCCTAATTGGTATATTCTTAATTCCGATCAGCTAAAGCAGTATGTGATAGCGGAGCTGACATAAATGTAGTTGGAATGTTTTATAGAACTATCATATTTTCAAGACGCATATGATAAAACCCAGGGATAAATTTTACTTGTTTTCTTTTGTATTTGTTGTGCACTATTCCCCCCAAAACAGTTAATGCCTATTTTTAAGTTACACAATGAAACATTATTTCCAATTGTCTTATTTTGTTTCTTATAATATTTAATATTTTCTCCTTCTTATTAACAAATAAACTTCTTTAAACTTACAAAATAAATGTCAACCTAAAACACTCAAAGTGTTTTTCCAAGATCTTTTAAGAGAATTGTGACAAAAGCAAACAAACAAACTTGAAAACCACTGCTCACTGTTTCTCAAATCATGATCTGATGTATAATTAGATTCTAAAAATCATTAGCCATGCTAGTTAAAAAAAAAAAAAAGAAGAAGAAGAAGAAGAAGAAAGATTCCTGAATCCCACCACATATCTACTGAATCAGAATTTTTTGGGAAACAAAGACCAGGAATCTGATGGTTCAACATGCATCCAGGATTTTTTTTTTTTTTTTACCCACATTAAGTTTGAGAATTTATATTCAGGTGTTGGTGAACATTTTAAGAAAGTTCTATCCCATACAAATTGAAGGACAACAAGGTGCTTTATAAAATCATAAGTGTATAAAGAGTTTTCTGTCGGAGGATAGCCAGCATCTGACATAGTACCCAGCACACAGTAGATTGAAAGTGAAAGAGTACAAGTTATATACCTCCTTCTAAAATATTAGAAGATTGACTATAAAGGGTACATCTTTTAATATATGTTAAAGATGTATTCCATAGTTAATGTTTTTACGAAGACTACCTTTTCAGCTAAATTAAACTTACAAATGGAATCATAGGAAGTGAAGTCATAGCGGGGTGCCTTCCAGATTCCACTGCTGTGATCTTCAAATGAATGAGCACTGCAGATTATTCAACCTTCTGAAAAGTTCTTAATTAAGGAAACCCATAGTGTGCAGAGTAACAGCCTGTGTATTAACCTTGTTGACATGGTGTAGAAATCCCATGTAGACATTTTGTACAAAAGAAAGAAAATGTTCTAGTTCCTAAATTGGAATTTCCAAGTAATTATACTTCTAATGAAAATTGCTGCTATGGAAGTCTGTTCAAAGGCTTTGGTTTACAAAGTAAAAATTTGAAAATATCAAACTTTTTTGATCACTGAAAATTGTTTTCATTAATTAGACGAATATGACAGCTCTCTCTTTACCCTAATAGCCCCCCTGTAGGAAATAACATTTTTGTTTGTCTAAACAGTACTTAATGACTACTCTAAAATTAGAGTTTAAGACCTTTTTAACTCTAGAGTGCACAGCTCTATGTCCTCAACTCTGTTTATCATGAATATTAATTTCTGATCTTAAAGTCAAGCCATGAAATTTTTATATATTGTCATACCTTTCCCTTGACAATTTTGGTAATTGACATAATTTCCTCATCAGCAAGGGTTGTTTGTGGCTTCCTTGGTTTAACGAGTGTATGAAATTGGCAGCTCTGAGTTCTCTTTATTTCAGTGTGAGACCTATAAACTTGTTTGCTTTGAGAAGTAGTTAGACCTCTGATCTTAAAAGAATTATAGTTTTTGTTGGTGCCCTTACACAATAAAGGACTCGGTGTATTTTTTTTCATTATAGGTTTTAATCACTACCTTTGAAATTAATTTCCTATTAGGTGGAATTTATGTCTACTGCTACAGATCTTTTCTCTTTTGCTTACATTAAAATATTATTTTCCACAGGGTATCTATCATTTTCTTTAAAATTTGGTTCATTTTTAGTAACTGATCATCAAATATCAGGCTATATATGTTCAGATTGTTTATCAGTAGCTAACATTAAAGTTACTTAGTATACAAACTGACATTCATATATGCATAAACACATGTGCTTTAATATATGCAGTTCACTTGGAAGATTGTTCTCTTTTGTTTATTTGTACTTTCAACAAAGATTTATCAAACACTTACTAAGCATTGGACACATTTTTGTCTGAGGATAGAAAGAAAAAAGCAGAAGACACCAATTGGCCTGAAGATACCACAGTCAGCCAGGGAAGAGACTCATAAACAATTATCTGTATCACTATGTGGCAAGTGCTGTTAGAGGTCTGGTGACAAAGTGCTATTGCAACCATGAAGATTCATGATGGATACACAGAAAGGACATTCTATTTTACATAGCGGAAGTGGTTCAATGGCAGCCCCAGTGATTTGGGAAAAGTTGCTGTGAGAAAGGAAGAACAACAGACATATGTGGCCAGAGTGAAAAGTGCAAGGTGGTACATGGAAAGATACAGAAGTTAGAAAGGGAGCTTGTGGGGAGATGTGAGAAATATCTGTGGTTGGAATCCCAGGCTCAGAAGTTTTAGCCTTTCCTTAGGAGATGGAAGCAGTGATCCAGGATGGCCTAAATGCTATAGAGAAATTTATTCTGGGTATTTAGTCATCCAGATAATTATTTAATAAATTATTTTTGAGAGCTCTTCTTGGCCAGGTGATGGCTAAGAATCAGAGCCAAAGTCTTTGTTCTCAAGAATCTTACAGTCTTTTGCAGGAGAAAACTAAGTAAAAAATTAATGTCTGATATAACAAAGGTTATGAGAGAGGAAAGAACAGAGTATAATGGATATAAAGATGAGTCATGTGATTCAGAAAGAAAAACACAGGAAAGGCTTCTTTAAGATATGAGTGTTCAGCGTTGACACAGGAGTAAAACTTAAGTAGATGAAAAAGGGGGTTTGGAGTTCATAGGTAGGGCAGTAGTCTAAGGCTGGAATCATTGTATACATGCCTTCTAAATTTTCTATGACCATAGCAAAGTGTCCATGAATCGGGTTGTTCTGAAATGTAGCTACAGGACTAGGAAAGGATCAGTTCATGGACTGGGGTACAAAACTAAAGAGGTAACACTTTATACTAAAAGATACAGGGAGGGCGCCTGGGTGGCTCAGTTGGTTAAGCGTCTGTCTTCGGCTCGGGTCATGATCCCAGGGTCCTGGGATCAAGTCCCACATCGGGCTCCCTGCTCCTTGGGAGCCTGCTTCTCCCTCTGCTTCTCCCTCTCTCTCTCTCTCTCATGAATAAATAAATAAAATCTTTAAAAAAAAGATACAGGGAGTCAATGAAAGACTTTAAGCAGGTAGATAACAAAATCAGATTTGAGTTTCATGGAGCTCATTTGGCAGCAGTGTGTGAGGAAGTTGACTGAGAGTTTGGAGCAACACTTAACTATAGGGTTGTCTTAGATTGTACTCCCCAAGAAGTAGACCCTCAGGAAGAATCATTAGAGAAGTGGTGAAGTGATAGGGGGACAAGAAGGAAGCCAACAAAATGTGTATTATAAAGCCAGTTACTCCTGTGGGCAAGTGGAAATTATGTCCCCTGGAAAACTCTGGGAGAAAATGTAGGCACACTCTCAGCATTTTCACAGGCAAGGGGAGAGCAAACTGGGTTATTTATCCCCTAATTCCACGTCTGTCTCTTGTCGAGGGCTTCTTCTAGAAGCATTATCTCTCCAACATTTCTGGTTTGCCCTTCATGCAGACTGACCTTGGTCCCAAGCCCAGACAAAAGCCCTCAGACTGAGGGTTTCAGGTGTTTGTGAGAAGCAACCTTCATATGGTAGCCATGTGGGTGGGGTATTGGCATCATCAGCTACAAGGGCTAACCAGATGGGAAGTATTGAGTGTCTGGACATAGGCCATGATAGTGGGAATCCAGAGAAGGCCAGGGGAGCTACTAGGTCATCACTTTAATAGGATTTGACTATGAATAAAATGTTAGGAATGAATCATCAATGATAACTTTCCAAAGATAAGATGGATAGATTTTTAAAAAATTTGAATTTGAGTATAATTGACACAGAATGTTACATTAATTTCAGGTGTACAAAATAGTGATCTGACAAGTTTATACATTATGCTGTGTTCACCACAAGTGTAGCTATGACAGTATCACTGACTGTACTCACTGTATTGTGCCTTTTAGTCCCATGATTTATTCAGTCTGTAACTGGAAGCCTGGATCTCCCACTCTCCTTCAGCCATTTTGCCCATCCTCTTACCCTCCACCTTTCTAGCAACTATCAGCTTGTTCTCTGTATTTATAGGTCTGATTCCACTTTTTGTTTATTTATTCATTTGATTTGCTTTTACATTCCACAAGTGAAATCATATGGCATTTGTCTTTCTCAGTCTGACTTATTTCAGTCAGTGTAGTAAGTACTCTCTAGGTTCATCTGTGTTGTTGCATATGGCAAGATCTCATCCTTTTTGATGACTGAGTAATATATATATATATATCTCACATTTCCTTTATTCTTTCAAAAATTCTATGCATTATTCAGTGTTCCTCATTGTTCATTTGGGTTTTTTTTCTTAATTTCCACATGTGAGTGAAATCCTATGGTTTTGTCTTTCTCAGTCTAACTTATTTCACTTAGCATAACACTCTCTGTGTCTATCCATGTGGTCACAAATGGCACGGTCTCATCTTTTTTTTATGGCTGCATAATATGTGTGTGTGTGTGTGTGTGTGTATGTGTGTACACAATCTTCTTTACTCTTAATCTAGTGATAGACATTTGGATTGCTTTCATATGTTAGCTGTTATAAGTGATGTTGCAGTAAAAATAGGGATGCATATATCTTTTCAAATTACTGTTTTCATTTTCTTTGGGTAAAAACCCGTAAGTGGAATTACTGGATTCTATGGTATTTATATTTTAGATTTTCTGAGAAAACTCCATACTGTTTTCCAGTGTCTACTCGTTTACAATCCCACCAGCAATGCACAAGGGATCCTTTATCTCCAAATCCCCACCAACACTTGTTATTTCTTGTCTTTTTGGTTTTAGTTATTCTGGCAGGTGTCAGGTGATTTCTCATTGTGGTTTTGATTTGCATTTCCCTGACGATTACTGATGTTAAGCACCTTTTCATGTGTCTGTTGCCTATCTGCATGTCTTCTTCGGAAAGTTGTCTCTTCAGGTCCTCTACTTATTTTTAATCAGATTGTTTTTGTGGTGTTGAGTGGTATAAATTCTTTATATATTTTGATATTAACCCCTTGTCAGATATGTCATTTGCACATATCTTCTTCCATTCAGTTTTTTTGTTTTGTTTTGTTGATGGTTTCCTTTGTAGTGCAAAGGGTTTTTATTTTGCTTTTTTTTCCCCCCTTGCCTTAGGAGCCATATCTAGAAAAGTGATAATATGGCTGATGTCAGAAAAATTACTGCCTGTGCTCTCTTCTAGGATTTTTATGGTTTCCAGTTTCGCATTTATGTCTTTAGTCCATTTTGAGGGTCTTTTTTTCATGTATGGTGTTTTAAAGTGGTCCAATTTCATTTTTTTCTTTTTACTAGTAGCTGTCCAGTTTTCTCAGCACTATTTATTGAAGAGACTGTCTTTTCCCCAGTGTATATTCTTGCCTCCTTTATCATAGATTAACTGACTACATAAGCATGGGTTTACATCTGGGCTCTCTGTTCTGTTCTATTGATCTATGTGTCTGTTTTTTGGCCAGTACCATAATGTTTTGATTAGTACAGCTTTGTAGTATATCATGAAATTTGAAATTGTGATACCTTCAGTTTTGTTTTTCTTCCTCAAGATTGCTTTGGCTGTTAGGGGTCTTTTGTAGATCCATATAAATTTTAGTATTATTTGTTCTAGTTTTGTGAAAAATGTTGTTATTTTGAGAGGAATTTTAGCAAGGGAATTGCTTGAATCTGTATATTGTTTTGGATAGTATGTGCAAGTTAACAATACTAATTCTTCCAATCCATGAGCATGGAATATCTTTCCATTTGTTTGTGTCATCTTCAGTTTTTTTCATAAGTGTTTTATACTTTTCAGAGTACTGGTCTTTTACCTCTTTGGTTAAATATATTTTTTCCCAAGTATTTTATTGTTTTTGGTCCAATAGTAAATGGAGTTCTTTTATTAATTTTTCTTTTTGCTACATTATTAGTGTATAAAAATGCTACTGATTTCTGGCTATTAATTTTGTATTCTGCAAATTTACTGAATTCATTTATCATTTGTAGTAGTTTTTTGGGTGAAATCTTTAGGATTTTTTATGTATAGTATCATATTACATGTGACTCTTGAACTTCTTTATTATCAGTATTGGATGCCTGTTACTTCTTCTTTTTTTTTTTTTAATCTCATTGCTACAGCTAGGACTTCTAGTGCTATGTTGAATAGAAGTGGTGAAAGTGGACTTCCTTGTGTTGTTCCTTATCTTAGGGGAAAAGCTTTCAGTTTTTCACCATTGATAGGGTGTTAACTGTGGGTTTTTCATATATGGCCTTTATTATGTTGAGATATGTTCCCTCTAAACTCACTTTGTTGAGAATTTTCATCATGTCTGTCTTTTCAAAGGACCAGCTCTTGGTTTCACTGATTTTTTTTCTGTCATTTTTTAGTTTCTGTATCATTTATTTCTGCCGTGATCTTTATTATTCTTTCCTTCTACTCAGTTTGAGCTTTGTTTCTTCTTTTTTTTTAAGGTTAGCTTGTTGTATTGTACTTTTTCTTGTTTCTTAAGATAGGCCTGTATCAGTATATATTTCCCTCTTAGAACTGGTTTCACTGTGTTCCAAAGATTTTGAACCATTGTGTTTTCATTTTCATTTGTCTCCATGTGTTTTTTTTATTTCTTCTTTGATGGCTTCATTGACTCATTGATTCTTTAGTATCATGTTGTTTAGACTCCATGTGTTTGTGTTTTTTCCAGTTTTTTTTTTCTTGTGATTGATTTCTAGTTTCATTATGTTTATAGTCAGAAAAGATGTATGGTATGATTTAAATCTTTTTAAATTTATTGAGGCTTGTTTTGTGGCCCAACATATGATGTATTCTGGAGAATCTTCCATGTGTACTTGAGAAGAATGTGTACTGTGTGTTCTTTTTTTATATTTTCTATCTCTTTATAGAAGGTCTCAATAAGTTCTTCTACTCTTCTTTCCAGCCCAGTGAGTATCTTTATAATCATATATATATATCATATATATATGATATATATATATTGAGAGAGAGGGCGGGGGAGAGTGCATGAGTAGGGAGGGGAAGAGGAAGGAGAGAGACAATATCAGGCAGGCTCTACACTCAGCATGGAGCCCAACATGGGGCTCGATCTCATGACCCTGAGATCATGGCCTGAGCCAAAATCAAGAGTCCAGCACTTAAATGCCTGAGCCACCCAGGCGCCCAACCATCATTACTTTAAACTCTTTATCAGGCATATTTCTTATCTTTGTTTAGCTTAGTTCTTTTTCTGAGGTTTTTTCTTGTTCTTTCTTTTTGAATATATTGCTCTGTCTCCCCATTTTGCTTGACTTTCTGTGTTTGTTTCTATGGATCAGGTAAAACAGCTACTTCTCCTAAACTTGAAGGATTGGTCTTATGTATGGTCATTCCCTGTGTGGACTATGTGTGTTCAGTGACTTTTGCTGGCTGGCTGAAACTGTGGCTGCTGTGGATGAAATGGGTGCAAGCTGGGGTTATCCTGAGGCTCTCTATACTGAGGGTGACCTGACAGGACAGCTGAAGCTGACTTGGGTACAAGCCAGGATATCCCAAGGTGCTCAGTGCAGGTAACGCCCTGGCTGGGTGACTGGAGCCAAGGCTGGTGCAGGTGGCCATGCTTCAGGCACTATACACAGGGGATGCCCTGGCGGGATGGCTAAAGCTGATGCAAACACGGGTCAGGGGTTCCTGGGACACTCTATGCGGGAGGCACTCTGGCAGAGCAGCTGTATCTGAAGTGGATGTCAGCCAGGTTGTTTTGGAGTATTCTGCACTGGGGGTGTCCTAGCAAGCCATGTGAAGCTGGAGTGGAGTAGATCTGCAGTGTTTCAGGGTCCTTTGCACCTATGTCATCTTGGCGCAAAGGCTGAGGCTGTAGTGAGCATTAACCAGGGGTGTCCCAGTGTGCACCGCCCCGTGGCCAACTTGGTGGGTCAGCTGGGGCTGTGTGGGCTTGGGACCCAGAGCCCACTCAGGTGGCGGGCCAGTTAGGGCACCTGGACTGTGCACTGATCTATGCTTTCAAAGACAGCAGGAGCATAGACCTTGCTTATCAGCCCCTGCTCCCTGAGAATCATTCCAGCACCTACCCCCACCATTCAGCAAAGTTCTAGAGTTGGCTCTTTTATATGGTAGCTGCTTTTAAACTGCAGCTTTTTTCCTCTGTGCTCAGGGATAGACAGGTCTGTTCCTGGTCTCTCAGTACTCCCTTTCCCCTGCACTTTACAGCATCAGGGCTGGGGATTCCCTTTGTTACCCTGTGCCCGTCTCTCTTGCTGTTTTCTTTGGTCATTCTTTCTATTTTTTGTTGTGCAGAAGCTGTTCAGTTAGCCCTCAGTTCTTCAGGAGGAATTATTCTATAAATAGGTGTAATTTGGTGTGTTCCATAGAGGGGGCAAGTTCTGGGTCTTCCTACATTGCCATCTTGGGCCAAACCTCAAGAGTAGATAGATATTGGGTACCTGGGTGGCTCAGTCGGTTAAGCGTCTGCCTTTGGCTCAGGTCATGATCTCAGGGTCCTGGGATTGAGTCCTGCACTGGGCTTCTAGTGGAGAACCTGCTTCTCCCTCTCTGTCTGTCCCTACCCCCTGCTCCTGTGCACACGCTCTCTCTCTCTCTCCTCTCTCTCTCTCTCAAATAAATAAATAAAATCTTTTTTAAAAAGAGTAGATAGGTATTGAAGGTATTGAATAAGGTTTTTTTTTTAACAACCAAAAGAATCAGTATGTATGTAAAGCCAATATTGAAGCCTCTTTATAATTGTATCTACTATAAAGAAGTATTATATTATAGCAGTATAAACACTGGCTAAGAACCACATGACATGCAGTAGTTCTTAGACCTTCAAATTTCTGCCAGTGAGAAGCTTGGGTGACATTCTTAATCTCTCAGAGCTTCTCATGAGAAAAGGTGGGAGTAAATATCAAAGCAACTTTGTATAGTTTACATGAACTAAAGTGTAAGTAAGCCTGGTACAAAATTTTCAATTTAAAATAGAAATCCTATCACGTGATTTGGCCCTAGGACCTATCAAGTTGTTTATTACTAATGAATGAGTGAATCTAATTGAAGACCTTTCATTTTTCCCATAACTGTGTTTGGACAACTGCCACTAAGCAGTAGTGGTTTGTTAAAATATCTGTTCTTAGCACATACCTAACATACAATTTATTTCTTTACCCCTAAAAAGTCTGTGAAAACATTTCAATTGACTAAATCTATATACATATTTTGAGAAAAAATATACTTAAAAGAGTTAATGTAATTTTGTTTCTGCCTCAGTAAACCTCTTGTTTGTCTATGCTATTGAGAAATTTCTTCCTCCTTCACAGGCACATAGTTATGGGACACTTGACTGTGAGAAAATCCTCAGGTTATTGGAACTTGTTGTCGAGTTAATCTCCACTCCCCTTAGTGTATGTATTAATTACCTATGATAAATAACCTACATGAATATACACAGGGCTAACTCTGCCCCTTTATCAATCAAGAAGATATTTATTTTCCAGCTTTATCTTTCCTTTCTGGCTTTTGAAATTCAAGCTTATATAAAAATTAATTTAAATGAATTTGTTTGAAAATATCTTTTAATATCACTCCAGCAAGCTTCTACCAGAGCATTGGGTTGGTTTTGTCCTCAAAGTGTTCAAGTTGTCTTTTCCAAAATATGTACTTAAAATTACTTTGAAAACAGAGATGATAGATGTCAGGAATTTCCTTCTAAAGAATTTAGGTGGTGTTCAGGGCAATGGGTAGGAGTAGAGGTGAAATTAAATCAGCAGTATGTTGATAATTGTTGAACCTGGATGATGGTGTATGGGAGTGATATAGTGTTCTCTGCTTTTGCATGTGTTTGAAATTTTCATAATTAAAAAATTAAGGTCACAAAAAATCTAAATGGTTCTCTAAATGTTATTGTTGTAGTATTTATCTCTTTTATGTATCAGTAAGCTATAGTTTGTAACACATCACTTAAAAAAACAGTGGGTTAAAACAGTAAGCATTTGATATTGATCATGAGTCTCTGGATTGCCTGGGTTCTGTCATGTTATCTGCTGTCAACTGTAGGTCAGTAGGAAGTTCTGTTCATTTTGCCTGGAATTTCCCACATGTTTGGGAGTTATCTGTATATAGGCAAATCTAATAAGGCCTCATTTGATAAAATCGGGCTCTCCTATCACATTCTGTTGACCAGAGCAAGTCACAAAGTCAGCCAAAATTCAAGAGGTAGTAAAGTAGACTGCTTCTTGTTGGGGGGAGCTAAAAGTGACATGGTATTACATGCACGGATACAGGGGAGCCATTAATTGGAACGATTAGTGCAAGCAGTGTCATATGTAAACATATATTGCTTTTAAATTACCTGCTAAGTAAGTAAATGTTCTGATAATTTACAAATGTTTATGTCTGGCCTCAACTCTCCCCTCCAGATTTAATCTAACTATAGGTCACCTAGTCTTGGATTTCCTACAAGCACCTCCCTTTCACTGGCCAGTGTTTATTACTTCTTCCTTAAAACCTTCCTCTCCTCTCCTTTCTTCTCCTCACTCTCTGTCTATAATTAATATCATTTCCATCTAGGCATCCATTCATCTGTTCATCCCTCCATCCATTATTTAGTTCAGTAAGTATTTATTCATACCTATTATGTGCCTAACACTGCCCTAATCACCAAACAATCTAATTCTAGCAAAACCAGACATAGCCTCTGCCTTCATAGGCCTTATGTAGCAAAGGTCAAGGAACACAATCAAAGCCACAAAAATACATGTAAAATTATAATTATAACTGCTGGTAAAGAGGAAAGATACATAGTGTTACATGAAATTATAATCATTCTGAGTCTGATAATTTAACTGATCAAGTATCAGTCTTGGAGTGAGGAGATACAGCATAACCCTCAACCAACCCACAGCAGACACACTTTGAGTAAGAAATAAACCTTTGCTATGAAAAGCCACTAACATTTGGGGGTCATTTGTAATATAGCCTTTCCTGATGAATATATGTGGTATTATGATGGGCCACCCTCATATATCTTGAAGGCACCAAGACTGATGGTAGAGCTTGGTGTGAAGAGGAAATCTTTAAAGCAGAGGCTAAAACCTTCTTTGAATGAGGCTGGAAAATGAGAGCAGAGAGAGCAAAGATTATAGTAGCAACTGGCATACATTTCAAAAGAGCAGGATTTTGGAAAAGAGATTGAATGAGTTAGTATTTAGGAGCCACAACAGAAGACAAGAACAGCAATCCCAGCTTCTGTCTACAAAGTGCAGCCTGTGAGGAAATAAATGGGCACCACTTGAGATGGCTGCAGGAGAAATGAGAATCAAAGAGGAGAGCCAGGTTTTATTTGATTAATGCTGGAAAGAGAAGGAGATGCTGAGGACTTAGGGCACTTATGTGATGATGGAGATAATTATACCAGGGGTTACACTGAAAGAGTTTGAAACATGGGGTATGTGTGGGTATTGTATATGAGTGAATGAGTAAGTGAATAAATGAATGCATCATAGAGCATTATGGAGATGCTAATGCAGTAAAGGTGTGTGTGTTTTCATGGAAAGGGTGCTCACTATTTTGGCATCAGTTTATGAAACTAGGGCTGACAGGCATATGATGAATTCAGTCTCACTATCTCTTTGAGGAGGATGACTCATTTGGTTGAGGTAATGGCAGACCCAAAGGCCTTAGGATCCATATGTTTTTCATGCCAGGTTGGTGGTGAACCAGAACTTCAGGTCCCGGTGTCCATTACTACTCCTTATTCTCATCTCTCATTAATTCCCACATTTAATTACTTCTAATCCAGCTATTAGACATTTGTACTCCTCACTGCTTATAAACTGGTAGTTGTAAAATATAAGTCTGAACTTTTTCAGAGCACAAGTGGTGTGAGCAGCAGAGGGAGAGGGAGACGCACGCCCCCCCCCCCCGCCCCGTCAAGCAGGGAGCCTGATGCGGGGCTCCATCCCAGGACCTCAGGATCATGACCTGAGCTGAAGGCAGTCGCTTAACCAACTGAGCCATCCAGGCGCCCCAGTTTCTCAACTTTTCAAAATAACATCTAACCTCTGTTCAAGCACGAAGGCTCTTTACCATTTCTCCTGTAGCTACTACTTCAGAGTCCACTCAAGCCACTTTCTGTTACTCATCTTCCACATCAGTCACTCAGAACTACCTAAAGTTTCTTAAAGCTTCATTGTTGCATTTATTTCACTGCTATCTCTGCTGTTCAGACTGTCAACTCTATCCTACCCTCTTCGTTTGGTTAATTCTTCTCTGAAATATAGTTTGGCATATGACCCTTTACATGTGTTTTTGTAATGTTCTTTTGAAGTAATTCCATTAACTATCTGAAGGTTTCAGAAACACCTTGTCAAATACTGCTCACGCAGCTTATTTCCTTTTTATTTTCCTTTAATTATTTTTTTTCCTGAAATTTGGGAAGGCATGATTTTATTTTCTTTGGAAGCTTTCTGTATTTCATTTACTATCACCACTAAAATAATCATGATACATACAAACAGGTTAATGACTTTAAATGCATTTGGATGAAATAAGGAGAGAAATGAAACAAAATAGGAGATATGAAAAGCCACAGCAGCAGAGAAAAAATCTACAGGAAGTGTGATTTGAAACTAAGATAGAACTATACACAGTGTAAAAGAATGGTATAAGAGTGTAAAATTTAAGTCATCATGTGGACTTGAAGTAACTGGACACACAATTACAGAAGTTTATTCTGATAAGTGGAAAGCTTTGTCATCACTTGTACATTTTTACCTTGATTCCAGCCTTCATAAATTCTCTCTGCAGGCACTTACCTCATTTCACTAAATGGAAGATGCCAAATATTGTAAGAGACACAATCGATAATATCTGTACCAATAAACTATGACACGGTGCTTTCTTAGCACAGCAATGGTAAAAGACATTCCAGTTTTGGAGATGATAACATGTGAGCAAAATGCACATGTTAGAATTGATGAAATAAAGAAATTGATGAAAATAGACAAGTAACTAAATGATTAGACACCTGGTATTAGGAGACTTCCAGAGGAAATAAAACCATGACCTTTCAAACTTTAGGGAAAAAAAATAATTAAAAGAATAAAATTTACTAAAACTGCTTGACCAATATTTGACAAGATGCTTCCAGAACCATAAGAGTGTTAAGTTATTTGAAAACGCACCATGAGGGTTATACTCTCAGACTCTGTAAAGTGAGATGTTAACTTATAGCAAACTGATAAGTTGCAAATTATTTTTGTCTGGGAGGCATACAAATTACTTCTCTTCAGAAGAAAAGAAAACCCTAAAGGTTCTAGTTTTATTGCCCTATAAGACATTAGCCAGTTTCATATCTAACTTTGCAAATTTTATTCCAGCACTTTTTCTTTTGTCAAAGAGATGTTGCACAGGACACTTCTTAAAAACAGCAAGAAGAATTCATAACTAATGCAAACAGGGTGAGATATTGAACTCAACTCAGTTGTAACAAACGTCAGGGAAGTTTTTAAGCATTGGAGTCTGTGAAAAGGAGACATTCAGGAGATGATTGGTTAATATGTTAGGCTATCTGTATTTACTAATCAGGGCTTATCAGTTAGACTCCTACCCCATCCCACTACAGAGACTGGGAGATAGGGGTACTATCCTTCTTGATTACATTTCAAAGGGATGGTTCCCAGTGCTTGAGAAAGATATTACTGGGTTGTAGAAGATTTACATCTCAAAGGGGCAGAGAAGAAATTCACAATTGCAAGTTTCCTAAAGTAAATGCTCTAAGAAGAGGAAGGTGGGAGGTGGGATGCTGTAATCAGGAAGAAACCTGTCTAAACTTCAGTCAAGCTAAGGGAAATGCTAAGGTCATCTTAGTCAATATCACTGATGATACATACCAATTTCTGGTATTCTTTTAGAACCAACTTTGTCAACCTTCTCGTTCTCTCTAAACATTCAAATGTGTTCACTGCATATTTGCATGAAGTTAACATTTCACATTTTTGAAAATTATATTTTGGCTTGTTTTTATCCTATAATAGTTGATAGAACAAGAAGAAATCAAAGACAGTGAAAACAGAAAACAAAACAATACCAATAGCAACAAAAAGACACATTAAAACACAAATTTAGAAAGGGCAAAAAAAAATCATTCCTGAAATCTGACTAATGAGATAGCATGGGGAAGGCTAATGGAGTAAGAAGAATAAATGGAAATAATTGTCTTTGGAATGTGAACATTAACATAACGGAGAGCAATGAATAAAAAGCATGACAATGTTAAGTATTTTATGTCATTGTCCTAAGGAGCACTCAGTTGAGAAATTATACCACAAAAAAATTTTCAAATCATAATAAATATATGTGATAACAAAATAATGAAAGCTCAGAAGAATCAGACAATAAACAATTTATTGCTACTTAAGTAACTTCTAATCCTCTTCTAAATTTTCTTTGTAAATCCAAAAGTTAACTTGAATTCTGACTCTGACATAAATGAAGCTTGCAGCATTTACTTCTGTATTGCCCAGGAGAAATATATATCTGGATCTGCTTAAATCTTTCCAGGCATTCCTATTTATTTAAACTTATAAAAGTCCTTTTCTTTGATGTTATTCTAAGTTTATTTTTTCATTGTCTGAGAAAATCAACTGAAAAATCTAGTTTCCATTTCCTAAATTACTGTTTTTCCCCACAAACTTTCTAGGACTATCCAAATGATTGCAGCAAAATGGAGTATGGTAAATTGCCTTCTAGAAGGATTTTTCACAATTAGAAATCACCCAAAGTACAGATGAAAGCAGTATATATTGGTTTTAAAACTAGCTCATGGATGATGTTACATAAAGATTTTTGCTTTTACTACTTTGATCTCTAATTATTTTTATCAAGTTCTGAGTATAAAAAACTTTTTGTTCTTAATAGATGTTCAATAAGCGAAGATCAAATTTTAAAAGCATCTACCTGCTTTATTTCCAGTCTAAATGTAATCAGTGTGACTCAAAACAGTAAAGAATTTGGCAGAATAGCATTACAGTGTATAGCCTAAAAATTACTACAATAAAGACATTGTAGGAACAGGGCTTTCCAAACATTGTTTTCAGGAATAATAGTATCTCCAGGTCAATGCAGTTAGCACTATCCAATAAAACTTTGTATAATTAAAGAAATATTCTGTATCTGTGCCATCCAATACAGTAACCAATAGCCACATGTGGTTAGTAAATATTTGAGATATTGCTAGTATAACTGAATAACTGAGTTCTTATTTTTGTTTCATATAAATTAATTTAGATAGCCAAATATTGTTAGTGGCTACCATACTGAACAACGCAATCTTTTTTGATGTGTTCTTCAAGAATAAAGGAAAAATGTTTAAATTTTTTGTTAGAAAAAAAAAAAAACCTTTGCTTAACCTAGTAATTTCCAAATTCAGTTGAACAAAAAATCCTTCTTTCACATCTGAGTGAAACATTAGGGCATGCTTCTTTTGAAATCCACAGTAAAAAACAGTAAGGTGTTTAGGGCCATTTGCACATTATTCCCTGTTTTATTTGCTCTTTCATGTATGTATTCACTCAACTAACATCTATTGGGCTATGTACTGGGCACTGTTGAGATACAGTCTTGTTCATTTGTTAAGCTCTTACTGATGGGAGAGACAGATTAATAAAGAAATAAGTACATGCAGTCTGGTAAATTCCAAGAAGCACAGAGGGCTATGGGAATTCAGAGGTGAGCAGGCCTACCTCAAAGATATCGTGGGTTTAGTTCCAGACTACTGCAATAAATATGATATTGCAATGAAGTGAGTTAAATGAATTTTTTGGTTTCCCGTTGCATGTAAAAGTTATGTGTATACTATGCTGTAGTCTCTGAAGTGTATAATGGCATTATGTCTAAAAAAACCAGTGTACATACATTAATTAAAATACTTTATTGCTAATAAATGCTAACCATTATATGAGCTTTCAGTGAGTCATAATCACTGATCACAGTTCACCATAACAAATTTAATAATAATAAAAAATTTTGAAATATTGCAGGAATTACCAAAATGTGACACAGAGGTGTGAAGTGAGTAAATGCTGTCAGAAAAAAAGGTGCCTGTAGATTTGTTTGATGTGGGGTTACCACAAACCTTCAATTTGTAAAAAAAAAAAAAAAAAAAAAAAAAAAAAAAAAAAAAAAATCTGTGAAGTGAAGCATAATAAAATGAGATATACCTATAATCAAGATTTGTCATGAGAAACTTTCCAGAAGGAGACTGGAGGACAAGTAGGAAATTGGTGAAAAAGAGGGCCCTTTTTCATTTTTATTTCTTTGACTCCCCTTGCCAGAGTTTGCCACTTAACCTGTCTTATTCAAGCTGAGACCTTGTGTCATGATATATGCTCAGATCTGTGGGTTGCTTTTTTATACCCTTAAGTCAAAGGGATTAGTTCACTTTTTATAGGTTGGTTTGAGGATAATGTTTCCCTAAACATTTTCTACTTCATTTCTGCCACCCCCAACCTGTGCCCCTAACCCAACCCCTTCACAGTCCAACACACACCAAAGAAATTGAAATTTTTGTATATGATTTACAGTGATCTCGAAATAACCATCAAACTTTTGACCTGAGAACAGGGACAGGCCTTCTTTCATTTAGTTCTCAGTAAAACAGAGATACACACATACGAGCACATCCATGTTGTCTGGCTTTTCCCAATTCCAACAAACTTTCAACTGATTTCCCTGCATTCTCTCTCTTTTTTTTTTTTTTGTAATCCATTCTCAGCAATGTAAGGGATATTCTAAAATGTGAATCTCATTAAGCACTCCCCCATATTAAATGCTTCATGAATTCTCTGAATTTCTTTCAAGAGAAATTCCACAGCCATTAGTTTAAAATTCTCTGTAAGATGTTCTCCAAGTTTACTACTCCAACCTAAGAACTAAACATCCTGGACCAGCGTGTAGCACACAGTCAACACCAGTCTGTGTTAGCAGTTATTTTAGGATATGGTTATCTGTCCAGAAAGCCTAAGAATGTGGCATGCTGTAAGATTAGGGAAGCAATGCAAAGTATGGCAAATGTACGTAAGAAAAGCAAATCCTCAAAATGTTCATAAGAACTCACCATTCCTAACAAGACTGATCTACTCCTCTCACACTGCCCTCAGCCTACATACTTTATAGTTCAAGGAATGAAGTTTATCCATATCAAAACTTCCCTTTTTTCACATATCAATGTATAGTTAAAACCATCTTGTAGATCTTCTTTTATCCTAAAAAAATGTGTTGGGAAACAGTTCTATAAATATTTTTAAGAAACAGGTACTGTAAGAATGAAATTCTACAAACAAATTTTATTTTATTAACAGAGAGACAGTATAGGGTAGTTATCACAAACCCAGATCTAGTACAGGATTCATTCCACTGAGTATCATTACTTGGTGTCAGCTTCCCCAAATAACCACTAGTTATAACACACGGATCAAGCAAAGCTGAGTTTATTACTTAGTGCAGTAAAGAAGGCCAACACTTTTACAGGGTCTTAGCAGATTCTCAGAAGACAGAGGTTGAAGGCAGACATATATATACGATTTGGGGGGTTCTGGGTTCAAGTAGATTAAAGCATGTCTTTGAATACAGAGATCAGATTGAAGTTAGGCAAACTCCAAGATATAATAGAGAAGGATTGGTAGACCCAGTGAGTCCAGGGCTTGGAAGTAAGTCTTGTTGAGTAAAAAGCTGTTGTTAAGTGAGAGGGTTGAGACAGAGTTGGTTGATCACTATATTGTTCAGATAAATGTATTTTCAGGATTTTCCTGAAGCCACCAATGAAGCTGTCTACTAGTTTACAGCATTATCTCTGGAAAAAGATTTCCTGGAAGAGTAAAATCATGCTGATGTGGGGGGCCTTGAAAATTAAACTATCTGGGTGACAAATTCTTTGAGTTTTCCAAGTTGTAAAATGGGGATACCAGTGGTACCTTTTTCTTTTGGTTTTGAGAACTGAGTGAAATAATGAGCATAAAGCCCTTAGTAGGATGTCTGTCACTTAGTAAAAGTGCAATGGCTGTAAAATATCTTCTTATTTTTTTTAATTAACTATTCCTAATATAGCAATTCATTCTTTCAGTCACTCATTCTAAAATATCCACTAAAATTCTATATGATGCATGCCTTGCTGTGTGTTAGGGGCACAGAGATGAAAGTTCCATGAGCTCAAATAACTTTTATGCTAATAGATATGTTACCTTATGACACGGATAGTGCTCTAGGAAAAATAGGAATGGAATGCCACAGCAGCCCAGGAGATTTAGATAGGTCTGAAAAGCCTGTCCTTGTGAAGTGAATGTTTGACCTGATCCTTGAAGGATGGGTAGTAATCCAAGAGATACCCAAGTATCAGATCATTCCAGGCTAAGTGAAAAGTATATACATAAGCTAGGAGCTATTGATTTCCATGCCAGATTCCAGATATAAGGAGAAAGTATGATTCCAAATAAAAGTTCAGGTGGAGCAGAAGGAGATTGGTCTGTATAAAACAGTTTAATAAATAATGAAATTCAGTAGATAATAACAATAATATATGTTTTCAATAAACATAAGTTGATTCCAGGGGCACCTGGGTGGCTCAGTTGTTGGGTGTCTGCCTTTGGCTCAGGTCATGATCCCAGGGTCCTGGGATCGAGCCCCGCATCGGGCTCCCTGCTCCGCGGGAAGCCTGCTTCTCCCTCTCCCACTCCCCCTGCTTGTGTTCCCTCTCTCGCTGTGTCTCTCTGTGTCAAATAAATAAAATCTTTAAAAAAAATAAGTTGATTCCAGCCGGAGGGTCAAGGGTTTTTTATATCAAGGGAAGGAATTGGGCTTCTATCTTATAAGGTCTAGTGGTTACCACATATTTTTATACACTAGAGTGATGTGGAAGGACTTATAATTGTCCAGGTCTTGTTCAAACCTCCCAGAGACTTTGATTTCATTGATCTGGGATGGAGCCTGGGAATCTGTATTTGTGTGTGTGTGTGTGTGTGTGTGTGTGTGTGTGTGTGTGTGTGTGTGTTTGCTTGTTTGTTCAATGCTGCCCTGGTGATTCTAAGTGTATGGGCAGGACAGAAAACTTTCTGCACTAAAGGATTACAACCCAAGAGCCATAGTCAGAAGCTCAGTATGAGTCACTGAAAAAATAGCCTTAAGGTCCATGGACATAATGCTAGAAACAAGGAGTCAAGAAAGGTTTGCCAGTGGAGCCATCCCATGATAAACCATTTTAGGAGGTAATTCTAGCAGCAGAGAGGATAAAATGAGGCAGAGTAAATTTTTGGTTATTCCTGCTTATGGTTTCAAAGAAGAAAAGGAAAGAGGCTCTTCAGATTCCCAGTGAGATTGGTATCATAGGTTAAGACTGAAGGTAGTGGACATGAAATGAGATGCACTCAAAAAGAAAAGTAAATGTTCAACAAAGCAGGAAAGAATGTCCAATGGAGAAAAGACAGTCTCTTCAACAAATAGTGTTGGGAAAATTGGACAGCCACATGCAGAAGAATGAAACTGGACCATTTCCTTACACCACACACAAAAATAGACTCCAAATGGATGAAAGACCTAAATGTGAGACAGGAGTCCGTCAAAATCCTAGAGGAGAACACAGCAACCTCTTTGACCTCAGCTGCAGCAACTTCTTCCTAGAAACATCACCAAAGGCAAGGGAAGCAAGGGCAAAAATGAACTATTGAGACTTCATCAAGATAAAAAGCTTTTGCACAGCAAAAGAAACAGTCCACAAAACCAAAAGACTACCGACAGAATGGGAGAAAATATTTGCAAATGACATAGCAGATAAAGGGCTAGTATCCAAAATCTATAAAGGACTTCTCAAACCCAACACCCAAAGAACAAATGATCCAATCAAGAAATGGGCAGAAGACATGAACAGACATCTTTCCAAAGAAGACATCCAAATGGCCAACAGACACATGAAAAAGTGCTCCACATCGCTCGGCATCAGGGAAATCCAAATCAAAACCTCAATGACATACCACCTCACACCAGTCAGAATGGCTAAAATTAACAAGTCAGGAAACGACAGATGTTGGCAGGGATGTGGAGAAAGGGGAACCCTCCTACAGTGTGGGTGGGAATGCAAGCTGGTGCAGCCCCTCTGGAAAACAGTATGGCGGTTCCTCAAAAAGTTGAAAATAGAGCTACCATACAACCCAGCAATTGCACTACTGGGTATTTACCCCAAAGATACAAATGTAGGGACCCGAAGGGGTACGTGCACCGTGATGTTTATAGCAGCAATGTCCACAATAGCCAAACTGTGGAAAGAGCCAAGATGTCCATCAACAGATGAATGGATAAAGAAGATGTGGTATATATATACAATATACAATGGAATATTGTGCAGCCATCAAAAGGAATGAAATCTTGCCATTTGCAATGATGTGGTTGGAACTGGAGGGTATTATGCTGAGTGAAATAAGTCAATCAGAGAAAGACATGTATCATATGATCTCACTGATATGAGGAATTCTTAATCTCAGGAAACAGACGAGGGTTGCTGGAGTGGTGGGGGGTGAGAGGGATGGGGTGGCTGGGTGATAGGCATTGGGGAGGGTATGTGCTATGGTGAGCACTGTGAATTGTGTAAGACTGATGAATCACAGACCTGTACCTCTGAAACAAATAATACATTATATGTTAAAAAAAAAAACGAAGATAGTAGGAAGGGAAAAATGAAGGGGGGGGGAATTGGAGGCGGAGATGAACCATGAGAGACTATGGACTCTGAGAAACAAACTGAGGGTTTTAGAGAGGAGGGGGGTGGGGGGATGGGTTAGCCTGGTGATGGGTATTAAGGAGGACACGTACTGAATGGAGCACTGGGTGTTATATGCAAACAATCATGGAACACTACATCAAAAACTAATGATGTAATGTATGGGGACTAACATAATAAAATTTTAAAAAAGTGAATGTTGGGATAAACACAGGTGCTGGGTTAAAGGAGAGAGAGAGGGAGCTCTGTCAAGGAAAAACCCAAGTGTTGTAGTTATAGGGGTAGGAGTAGCAGGTATGGGGATGAAAGTAAAGAAAACAAATTTGAAAAGGTTGAGTATAAAAGGATTCCGAATAAATTATGACTCCTCCCCTGGCGTTACTTTGCTCCAGGCATGACTGTGTGGTCCCTTATTTCTCTGAACATCTTCAACAGCCTGCCTTCTCTCGTTCGTGGCTAATCCCAGTGCCCTCGGGCTATTCTCTGACTGCCTTCTCAGTTCCAAAGTATTTGCTCTACTCTTCTAAATGTTTTTTTTTTTTACTACAGTATATCTCATTTTATTTTTGAATCAAGAAATGTGCTATAGTGAGTTTATTTTATTATTATTATCATTATCATTAGAAAATGACAGTATTCATGAAGTATCAATGATGAACATGAAAAAAGTCAAATGTGGTCAGTTTCCTGGATGACCTCACGGTCAGAAAAACTTCCCTCCTTCTCCATTGTGAAAGGTCCTGGGGCTCATTATGAAAAATGAAAATTAAAGGCAGGCCGAAAGGCTAAAAATATCTATTTTTACTTGTGATATAGAGTTATAAAGTGAGAATACTAACTAGGCAGGATCAATTCCTATGTTTTCTGTGGGACTAAATCATAATTCTAGAAGTTCTCTAATCCTCCCCAAATATTTTGGGATCTTGTGTCACAAATGCTGAAATCCTGACTGCAGGTTTAGGAGAAGGATAACATGGCTGACAGCTTTTTACTGGTGTCAAGAAAAATACTGGAAAATATGCAAAATGACTGTCAAAAACAGCAGTGTTAACATGACAGTGAAAACAAGTTTATATTTTTTTTATCCCTCAAAGGTCAGGAGATCAATGTTTTCTAGTAATTCTTCTAGGAAATTAACCACCTTTGGCTTTTAAAATGTTCATCAGAGGTACTTAGTTCATGAATACTGTCATTTCCTTATTTTATTTTGAGGAATATTACTCATAGATAATTATTTGCTGGAAAACATTTTTACACATAATGGCTTGTTTAGGATAGCATCTACTGATGCATGACAGAAGGATAAAAATTGTAGCTGTGACAGTTTCAATCAGAAAGAAAAACCTTAAGGAACTTCATAAAATTTACCAAAATTTATGCTTCTGATTCCATGCTATATATTTGTTGATTTGTTTCATTCCCTGAGGGATCAGTAGCAAATATTTAAGTAAAAGAGGACATGATTGCACATTAAATACGATACATCTTCTGGGAAGATTGAAAAATGTTTCAACCTTAGCAGCATTCCCGTTTGTGTGCTTGTGTGCATTTATGCAATAATAAATACTGCCTTCCATCTGCAGGAGATGTTAAAGATTGTTTCGCTTTATTTCTTACATAGTCTCTCTGTTTTGTCCCCCAGTAATCCTGTGAGGTAACAATAATATATACAATACTTTTTTTTTTACAGGTGAATATTTTTTCTCATTAATTGATGACTCCTTTTTGCTTAACATTTCACTTCCATTTTATTCATTTCTTTCTTTCTTTCTTTCTTTCTTTCTTTCTTTCTTTCTTTCTTTCTTGCTTGCTTGCTTGCTTGCTTGCTTGCTTGCTTTCTTCCCTCTCTCTCTCTCTTTCTTTGTATTTCTTTTTAATTTTCTATCTTAATTGTTACCATAACCTTATGAGAAAGGTTCAGTCTTATTTCTCATTTTTGAAAAATGGAGACACGTTTATTGGGACAAAATTCACGGTCCACCCTGACACAGATCTACACTCAGCGGGCTGAGAATAAAAAGCTTACACTCAGAAGAGGGCTAGCTTTAAATGTAGGACTGAACAACTCCTCCCCGCCCCCCCCCCCGCCCACATACCCATCCCTGTGTGAAATAGCCACCTTTCCCCTTCCTGAAGAACAAGATAGTCTTGTCTGCCAAATAGTCTTTATGTTGGGTGAAATCTATACAGTACTCTTAACCAAACCCTTTGACTTGAGGTATTTTTACTTGAGACAATAAGGCTTGAGAAGTAAATAATTATGAATCTTATCTCCATATAAATAATGAGAAAAAGAGGCTCAAACCAGGGTAAATGACCTAGCAACTAGCAGTCAGCTATTTGAGATAGAACTGATACTCAAACTAAGTCTTACTAACTTTGCACTGTACTTGAATCATAGAAAATGTTCAATAAATATCTGAACTTTAATTCATAATTTGTATAGAAACATCATATAACTACCATAAGGAATTCTGGTTATCTTTTGAATCTGTGGACTATTATATTCCAGGAGAGGTTTTTTTTTCCTAGCTGAATATTACTAGGAGGAGATTACTTGACTAATTTGAACCATGTAGACATTTCGCTGATATGAGAAGGCACACCATTATATAGGATTCAAGAGCCAGTAGACGTGCATGTTGGGTATTATTTAGAAAGAAGCAAAACATTTATATATAAAACTGTTCCACATGAATTTGATGGGGTTTTTCCCCTTGTTTCTATTAGTATAAATCTGCCTATCTCTAATAATTATTGGTGGGCATAAAGTAAAAGGGAACTATTGCAAAGGAACAATGATTTAAGCATGCATTGAGTTCAATGTTTGTTTTATTTCACAGAAAGATGCCTGTGAAACTTGTATAACCAATTGGCAGGCTAAAAGAATAACCTTATGTAAATGCAGAATGTAATTACCATTTTCACAAACTTGGTACATGTTGGAAATGTCATTTCAATCAGGGCTAATCATAATATGACAGGAATAACTGTGATACCATAAGTGATAATGTTATGCTGCTCACTTTTTCTAAATTTGGTGGCAAAATATGCAAAGATAAAACTCTCAAAGAGCCAGTAAAACATGTTCAAGATTTTTGCCACTTTTAAAAATATTTTCCAGGAAATATTCATCATTATAGAGCAGTGATTATTTGGATAACTCAATTGTTTTTAGATTAATCCCTTCTTAGAATTTGTGTCATCATTTAAGGCAAATGAAAAAGAACAAGTATGAACTTTTAAATGATAATAAAATACTTCGTTACATTTTTCAATTTATATAAATTTAAATATTGGTTTTATAAATCTTGCCTCTTTCATTTTTTCAGCAAGCGTGCTTCTTATTGATAATGAGTAAAGTACTTAACAACAAACTAAGGATTTCGGCATATAGCTCAGTGGTTCTTACTCATCACATTATGAGGTTGTTATGAATGCCATTTAGATGCTGTCTCATTTTCTGGTTCCCGATGAAGAAACAGGTTAATAGAAACATTCTTCATTTCATTACTGATCTTAATAGGTCTCACAAAGTTCATGAGATTTTTTTATTTAACTCAATTAATATTAATTTTCTAATGTAGTTGTCTAGGGACTAGTCAATAAATGCTTTCTTAAAAGTACTCTTTCCAGGGCACCTCGGTGGCTCAGTCGGTTTTGCATCTGCCTTCAACTCAGGTCATAATCTCAGGGTCCTGGGATCAAATCCCCTTTCAGGCTTCCTACTCAGTGGGGAGTCTGCTTCTCCCTCCTCTGCCCCTCCCCCTGCTTGTGCGCTCTCTCTCTCTCTCTCTCTCTCAAATGAGTAAATAAAATCTTTTTAAAAAATTACCCTTCCACTGGGAAGTTTCAATGAAGAGGAAAAAAAGTGCGTATACAGCCCCAGGACTTTGGACAACAGGGAATGTATGGCAGAGGGGGAGGCTGCAGAAGAAAGGAATTAGGCATGGTTGGTTGGTTGGTTTGTGTTTTGGTGTTGAGTACAGCGTCTTACTAACACAGGACATAAATAAATGCATTTACTTTGAATACCTTAAACAGGGGTTCCAAAGCTGTGTTAAGGACCTTGACCCTGTATTCAGGGACCCATATGGAATTCAGAGTTTTCCCAAATATTCTGAAATTGGTTCAGATTTTATGTGCATATATTATTTTTATGGGGAAAGAATGAACAGCTTTTATCAGATTTTCCTGGGCATATAAGACCGACAAATATATTCAGGATCACTGCTGTTAGTGTTAATTATATTCAGGTCCAAATGGAAAAAAGCACATTTCCAGAAAAAAAGGGCTATCATAAGGACGTTAATCAATGAATTTCACGTTGGTTTATATAGGAAATGATTTATATAATCATCTTAACCAAAATATTATCCAAAATAGCATTATAAGAGAGAAGATGATATTTTTTGCTTAAATTTAAGATTAAACAATATACTCGAGCATGTTTAAGGCCTCATAGACATGGAAAGAAGAAATCGGTATGATGTTTTATGTTCAGAAACTCATTATCATCATCAAAAATTTTAGAGAAATTCCCATTTTTGTAAAAATTGAGTTGAATATGTTTTTTATTACTAAAACTACATGATCTCTACAAATACAGTGTTACTGGCCTTATGCACAATGACTTTTCTCAAATATTAGTTTAAAATAGCAAGGTTCTAAGGTTTTTTAATAACTTAATGTGAAAGACAAGAATTTCTAAGAGGTTTTGATTATACTCAAAGTAGGGAATTAAGGAGAGTGGTAAAGGCTAAGATAAAGAAAATCTACATTCCTTTGACCAATACATGCTGTCACTGACACAAAATACAGTGTATTTCTTTTTTTTTATTATGTTCAGTTAGCCAACATACAGTACATCATTAGTTTTTGATGTAGTGTTCAACGACTCATTAGTTGCGCATAACACCCAGTGCTTATCACAAACACATGCAAGAGAACACAGAATTTTGCCCACAGACAGTAAGAGAAAGTGTCCTAACAAGTGGTTCGGGAGGTGTGATAGAGGTCCTATGAGATGGATTCCATGTTGTTTCCGGACAGGGCCAACAGTAGGAGCTTACCTCTTGCTAGAGTGCTGCTATCACTTTGAAGCAGTTTACGGTTACTAAAATGAAACCTGCACTTTAAATAAATGAGCCTCTTGAAGTGAAGTACATTGGCGGATATTTGTAAACACAGGTACAGGAGCAGCAGTAATTCGTTATAATGACTACTTTTTATATATTTGAAAAATATGAACATGCATATAAGTATATACAATGTGTGTGTGGGGGGGTCATGCGGTGATATTTTCTTTTAGGACATATAATTTAGAACCATCAAAAAGATTTCTTTTTTTTTTTTAAGATTTTATTTATTTGACAGAGAGAGACACAGCGAGAGAGGGAACACCAGCAGAGGGAGTGGTAGAGGGAGAAGCAGGCTTCCCGCAGAGCAGGGAGCCCGATGCGGGGCTCGATCCCAGGACCCTGGGATCATGACCTGAGTCGAAGGCAGACGCTTAACCAACTGAGCCACCCAGGTGCCCCTCAAAAAGATTTCTTAAAGGGAGGTTAGATTATATCACCTTTCTACTTTTAGAAAGAATAGTAAATACAGACAATAATTCTCTAAATTTGGGCTTTATTTAATAACCCAGAATCCTGTATGGGATCCCACTCTACATTTTACTAGGCAACTGCTCTATGTGCGCATTTCCTGGAAAGTCATGGAAAAGATATTTATGTGAATTATGGGACAGATAGGTGCCTACAAATAGAAGGAACAAATGTATGCAGAGGTATAAATCAAAATATAAACAATATAAGTCAATTTTAATTATTTACTGTTAAATAAGATTTTCTTATTAACGTTACAACCTTTAAAATTATTTTCTGAATGATAGTCACTGTTGTGAAACTTAAATCTTATGATAACATCCATACTTGAAAAAAATCTTTAATTTTCCAATAACATTATAAAATAAAATAAATTTAAATAATGAGTCTTTATAACAGAAAAAAAATAATAACAGAAGCTGAGTTCATGAGTTACTTTCTCCAGATGTGTTTATCAATTGTAATCTCACACAGTGGTGAGAGCTATTTACCAGTATTTTACTTGTTGGAGCTCAGCTGTCTTTATTACTCCCCTGAAAGACAATACCAAAACTTGACTGTTTTTCTCAAGTCCCCTCTGAGCCTTTTCCTTCCTCTCCCCTTAGCCAGGTTCCTGCTCATAAGTTGCTAAACATTTGAGACTATGAATGGTATGGCTATGAATGCTCATGCCTTCCCTATATCCTAATTACAAATGTATTCATGAACACAACCAACCTCATAATTTTTTTTTCTATCTCAAGGGATGAGGGTCTCCTCTTCCAATTGAGAGATTATTTCATGTGCATCCTTGATTCCTTTCTCTTCCTTTTCTCTTTCAACTCTATCGTCATCGTCACCTTTTCTTCTGTATCATGGAACTGCCAGTTCTTTTCTCTTCTCCTTTTCTGAGCCCAACTTCTCAAGGGAGTAGTCTCAGTTCTCTGTCTCCATGGCCTAATCTTCTGTTTCTTCCAGATTCACTGCAATCCAGTCTCTACCTGTCACTGTGCAAAAACTATTTTTTATGATGAATAACGACTTTTATATTAGTAAATCTCGTGAATATGTGCTAGCTGGTCTTTACCAGGTCTTTCTTTTGCACTTAACACTGTTGATTACTCTGTCTTTTTTTTAAAGATTTTATTTATTTATTAGAGAGAGAGAGAGAGTGAGAGAGGAAACACAAGCAGGGGGAGTGGGAGAAGGAGAAGCAGGCTTCCCGCCGAGCAGGGAGCCCGATGCGGGGCTCGATCCCAGGACCCTGGGATCATGACCTGAGCTGAAGGCAGACGCTTAAGGACTGAACCACTCAGGTGCCCCGATTACTCTTGTCTTAAAAAGTCTAAACACACTTGCCTCCTATAACACCGTCCTCTGTTCTTATTCTTCTGTGAACCCTTTAGCAGTATTTCTCTGTGAGCTTGTCTTCCTCCGGTCCCCTTGTAGATGTATATGCTGCCATGTTTCCATCCCCGGGCCTTTCGTCCTCTCACTCTCCGTACGCTCTTAGTGCCCCAGGTCTTCTCCCAGCCTTTGCTTTACCATCTGATGTTTCTCTTCAGTGGTTACACAGGCACACCAAACTCACCATGTCCAAACTCATACTAAGTCTCACTCCTTCCCTTCTAGCATGGCATTCTAAGGATCACTTCAATTAGAGACAAGAGAGTCATTCTAGTACCCTACATCCTCAGTCACCAAGCCTTGCACATTTTGCCAAATGTTTCCTCTTTTTCCATTTCCTCTCTTTCATTCTTATTACCACACCCTGGGTCAAATGTTTTTTCTTGTGTTTTCTGGTCTTACTACAACAGCACACAGAGTTTCATATAACTGAACGCAGTGCACATACTGTCATTTGCAAAAGAATGGAATTTTCACATTTTGAAGAGTGTCATACATTTTAAAGTATAAGCTTAGTTTATTTCTGCATAAATTCTTATATAACAACATGAACAATTCTATATCACTACTTTACACACAGGTGGTTCATATAATATGCCGTTTCATATTATTGTTATTATTCAGTGATATTTTAAATTTGTGGAATTTGCTAGTAAGAACCAAGCTATTCTGTATTTTTTTTAATTTATGGAAAGATTTAATTAATTTTTTTCAAAGTGGCTCCTATTGATTTTAACATTTTTATATGTAGCTCCGTGTGGAGTATCTGCTGATTATTTCTTGGTTCATCTCTCTCTTTTGTATTTAGTATCAGCAATTCCTCTATTCTGACAGATATTTAGATTAATTCATTGATATGGTCACTATGCATATCCCTGAAACATTTTCATATGGACAGGTAAGAACAATAAAGTATGATATATGTCTCAGTCACCCAGCTGATCCTTTCTAGGAGAAGAGTGTGCATTTATTAACCAGGTTTGGACCCAAAGCAGTTAGCGTAGGATCTTTCACATAGTAAGCAATAGATAAATATCTTTTAACTTAATGAAGCTATCACAAGTCACCCAAGAATATACTTCCAGAGGTTAGATGAAGTTTTTCACATTTTCATTCATTTACATTCCACATTCTTCCTTATGCAAGTATTTAAAATTAATTGGCAAAAAT
This sequence comes from Zalophus californianus, assembly GCF_009762305.2. NCBI lineage: Eukaryota > Metazoa > Chordata > Mammalia > Carnivora > Otariidae > Zalophus > Zalophus californianus. Next base: position 104,599,888 of record NC_045612.1, on the reverse strand, counting down.
TGCTACTGTCCTTTTCTCATACTTGTTTCAATTCTAAACTTTATTTTATTTTGCCATCTGTATTCTTTCTACTTAGTTGAAAATTTTAAAAATCAGATACCATATATAATCAGACACCACTTCAATGGGTTGATATATTTCATAAGGAACCATTCCTGTTATTATGTTCCTCGTCATTTAAGTGCCTAGTTATCTACACATTTTCATATAAAAATATTGGTATCTCTTTGAAAACCTTATATATGTAGCTATACAGAAACACCAAAGTTGTTCTTTCTCTTTTATTTTGTGGGGGTTAAGATAAGAGAAAGTTACACCTGGTTTCATTCAAGGCATGTTGTCAGTTCATTGACATTTGTCTTTGAACAAAGTGTTCTGCATCTTCTTTTCTTATTGATGATTAATTGATTTGTACGTAAAGGCATATTTATGACCTTAGATCTAGTTAAGGATAGTATCTCTCTAGCTCATTGATGTGCCTTGCCAGAGACTTTGTCAATTTTTGTCCAAAAAGGAAGTTTATTGTTGAGTTTGAACTTACACCAGATAGAGACAAAGTACTTTGCAGCCACTCCACTCTCAGTGTGGACAGTTATATAATGTACGTATGTATGTATGTATGTATGTATAATGTATGTAATGTAATGGTGCTTTTTGCTACTTACATCTATGTTGATTTACTAATACTTGATCAGTAGTATTGAGAATACATTGTTCTGAAGGGTCAGACCTCACTATCTCATTAAATGAAAAGCCTGAAAAAGAGATAATTATTTAATTTATGTTTTAACTATGTACACTGACTTATTTGAAGAAACGTAGCCACTGTTTGTTACACCTTGGTACTAGTACCCTTGCAAAAAGTTTTTCTTATCCTTACAATGACCTGGCAAATAAGTGGACTATTATTATTTCCATTGCCTAGTTGAAAATTCAAGGCTTATAGAATTTATGTACCTTCCCATTGCCATATTGGAGCTGGAATCTGTACCAGCTTCACAGAGCTTGAGAATTTATGTTCTTTCCTTTATAGCAATGGTTTTCAATATTTTTCTGCTGCCATATTTCCACATGGGCAACACACTCCCATTATTTTACACAATATTTCTCCAGAAAAAGAGGAAGGTGATGTATATAATCTAAATTTGATGTCCTTTACACTGCCCTCCCAAACCCTAGTGGTCTCCATAGCCACGATCCTCATAAGAATTACTACCTTATATAGCAGTGGTTGAATGCTAGCTCCAAAATAGAGTCTCTGAAACTCAGATTTATTTCTCCTGGGTACTAAGGTTTTGGTATTTTTACAAGCCACCTCAGCCTGATTGAGAATGACTGTTTGTACATGCCGTCTTCTCACGGTCTCACTCCCATTGTACTCTATGAAATGCAGAAGGCAAATAAGTAAATGAGAGTTGATTTATATTGTTTACTGTCAGTGACAGAGATCAGTTCACCTCCCAATTCTTAAATGAATATCATCATGACTCTGGCACTTGATCTTTGAAATGTATGTACTTTCTATATCCTTGTTAACTTCTAGTTTTTGCCCTTGTCTGATTCTTTTCAGCTAGTTTAATTTACTAACTCTTTGACCTTCAGTTTTCTTTGAGAGGCTATTTTCTTTTTGTTTTCTAATTTATAAATTAAACTTTTAACTGGGCAACACTATTTATTACTTATTTTCTGAATAAAGGACTCTTTACTAAAATGTGGGAAGGGGGATAGAAGAGTGACAACTAGTGCATATGGGGTTTCTTTTAGAGAGATGTAATGTTTTAAAATTACTTTGCGGTGATGGTTGCACAATCCTATGCATATACTAAGAACCGCTGAATGATACACTTGAAATGAATGACATGTTATATGAATTATATCCCGATATTGTTTTAAAAATGCTTATATGATCAAGATTTTGAACAAGCACCATTTGGGACATATTCAAATGCCATCCTTTCAGATTTACTTAGTGGATGTGATCTTTTCTATGCTCACATTTAATTTGTAGGGATCCCTAGGGCCACTCTAACTCAGAGGTATTAATTCATTAACTAGAATGGCTAGTCCAAGGTAGCCTCCAAAACTCTGAACTTGAGTTGACATTATATTGTGTCCCCTCCCCCATCTTAAGCTTCTCCAGATAGGAAGATTACAGCAAAAAAATGCAGGCATGACAGGCATCTTTACTTTTCTCCCTTGGCCTTCTCTCCTGCCCACAGCTTTCCAGCACATTCTGACTGTTTCAGGGTCAGAGTAGGTGAGGGGAAGAAAAAGATGTTACAAAGAGCTTGCTGGGCCTACTGGCTATTTAAACATGTGTTCCCTCTTTCCCCTCCTCTCTCTCTTTCCCTCTCCTCCTCCCTCTCTCCTTCCTTCCCACGCCACCATCTCCTGCAGTTTCCTTGACCCAGGTGGATCCTTCCCTGTTCTTTGTAAAGAAGACTGGTGACTCTGTCCTTCTCTCCTAAAATTCTGGGCTTCACCTCCAGGTTCTTGCTGCTGAGGTTCCTCCACTCCTTTAGATGGCCACTGGACAGAACCTAAGTTACTTCTCCATGTTGGCTGTTTGATGTGTGTTCCAACCTTAGGAAGACCATATAATTTATTGTCCAAACTGAGCTACTTTTGTGAATAAAAGGGAACACTATCAATAGCTACAGTAGAACAGTGGACTTAAGATGAGACTGTTCTGGACTGGTAAGTCTTACAGAGACCAGTACATAGAAAAACACTCACATATCATTTGCCCCCAAAGTTTTGGGACACAGTCTCATCTATCCTCCTGTGGCAGCTGCTTTGCCCCTCTCAGGCATGAGGTAAACTCTATTACTTTATTTCTGCCCACTTCAAAGAATACCTTCCATAGATTTTTGAATAGATCCCATAAAGATGGAGATGATGGGTCATAACCCCCAATTCTTCCCCAAGGAGGCAGACAGTAGCTCTTTCTAAAGAAGTATCTGCACAAAAATCCTACCTCTGTGCTTTTATAAAACATCTCTAATCTGAAAGGCAGCAGAATTCAAGAGTGAGGAACAGATGCTTACCCATTTCCTCTGAAAATCTCTATTTAGTGATTTGTAACTCACACTAGTATTTCACATCTGTTTTAACTTGGTGCCTAGTTCCAACTTCAATTTTAACAACTTGTTTCATATATATTCTTTTTTTGGTCCACACAAATGTTCAAGTTATTTTTGAAATGTAATGTTGAAAGAGGTTAT